>NC_006684.1:752500-772500 GCF_000091045.1 Cryptococcus deneoformans JEC21
ACTCCAATTAGAAGAGCTGTGGCGAAGATGATCATCGACAGCAGCCCGTCCCCCACCTCGACTCCCACAGCTCGGACAGTGACTAAACATGTCAGAACAGCAAAATCAGTGGACTTGGTGAGGAACCAATGGGAAGCTAAGATCGCTGGAGCTCAGGACGGCGGCACAACCCACACAATGCAAAAGTGTGGGCGAGGCATCTCAGCCACACCTCGAACAGCACCCATTCCTTCTACTGCGCAGCTGCCTCCTCCCTCCCCATTACCGTCTACGGAACCCACGGAACAAGCGGCCACGAAAGTTGAGGTTTCTCCCACCCAGGTTCCAAATGACTTTGATTCGGAAAAGGACGGGCCCAGCAGGTTCTCTAGCTCGTACATGGCTCGGCAGGTCGCCAAAAGATCTACTGTCTATGGTGCCAGTGAGTTTGACTCAATTCGTATTCCCTCAACAGCCTCAATGGCATGCGCATCGACCAATCCCATAGATCGTCCCGCTTCCCCTTCCGTTGCCTCAACAGGATCACTGTTATCACCGAATGCAACTGGAGAAAGTATTGCACCCTCAGTGCGGGGGCAGTCAGTTGAAGAGCGTCTAGCTATCGCGAGATCGAACGCATTGAAAAGGAGACAAGCGAGAGAACAAGCCAAAACCGCTGTCACTCATAACCAACCCGCTATTCAGCCCGTAATATATAAAGGAACCACATCTGAACAGCAGAAGGCGATGGTGGATAATGAATCGGGAATCGCAAAGAAAATGTCATCCCAGGATAAAGTAACCAACGGCGATTTGTTTCAGTCTGAGATGGCCAACGGGAAGATTGAAGCCAACACAAATCAGGCTATCAAGCCCATGTCTGATGCGGTTGGCGCAAAACAGTCGTCACCTTCGATACCCCTAGCATCCAAGGTAGCAGCATCTCCGTTCCGTGATCTATTTACTCCTTCCTCTCGGCAGACTGAACGAACAGCCCCTGCGCCCAGTACTGCGAGGGATAGCAATCACTTGTACTCTCGATCTTCCCTTCGTTCTATAGTTACCTCTCCTTCAGCCTCTGCTTCTACCTCGAGCAAAGTCCCGTCAGATCTGTCCTCATCTGTTGCATCTGCTTCGCAAACAGAGCCTCCCGCTCTCTCCAATGGCGGAGGCAAGTATGGATCTATCAGTCGAACAGATCGACGTCGGCTAGGGAGGCATCTTCCAAGAATTGCATCCGGAGAAAAAGGATGGGAGGATGATGCAGCGTCCAAAGGAAAAGATAATGCGTCGGAAGGCAGGAGAGTACCTTCCATTCTCGGTAAACACTCTACGATTCCAGCCGATAGCGAAGAAGAGAACAAACCTCCCAGGCCAGTAATTGGCAAAAAGACAGATGAATATGTATCAACGAACTCCACGCCCAAGTCATCCATCTCTCGTGCTACCCGTCCTCCAGATATCCTCGCACCCTCTGTCAACGAAAATCAGCCTCAGCTTCCAGCGTCACGCGTCCCCTCCACGCCGTCGAAACGGCGATCACAATTCATGCCCTTCACGCACAAATCAGCGATTACGGATGCGATCAACCCCAAGTCCCCTAGACCTGAGCTCACAGGTGAGGAGATGAAGGGTCTCATGAATGCCGTAGGCAGTTTGCCCGCAAGAGGTGACCAAAAGGATGAGGATGATGGTGTAACAGGCATGTCGAACCGTCTTCGACTTACTAAATCCCGTCTTCCACCTTCTGCGTCTTCGGCATCTGTAGCACCCGCCCCTCTCCCGTCGAAGCGGCTGATTCAAACAAATTGGATGGATAAACATCGACATGCTCTGGGATCCTACGAGTATCTATGTCACGTAGGTGAAGCACAGCAATGGATTGAAGGCTGCCTAGAGGAGGAGTTACCTTTTGGTGTAACGGAAATGGAGGAGGGACTGAAAAATGGTGTTGTGCTGGCCAAGTTGGCGAGAGTGTACGAAGGCGAGGAGGTAGTGAAAAAGATCTGGACGGTATGTACTTTGTGAACGAAAAAATTAAATCCGCAAGGAGTTGAGCTTACCACCAGTCCAGGAGACAAAGCATAGGTACAAGCAATCGGATAACATCAACTATTTTCTCAATTTTGTTAGAAATGTCGGGATGCCAGAAGTCTGTCCTTATCCGTCATTCTAAACGGACACAAACTGACCAGCACGAGTAGACATTTATCTTTGAACTTACAGACCTTTACAATAAAAAGAACATTCCTAAAGTCATCTTTTGCATTCATGTTTTGAGGTAAGATCTTCCATCAACATTGCTGTCGCGATGCTCACGGAAGACAAGTCATTTGCTTGCGCGTCTTGGCCGTGCTGAACGTATTGGCAACTTGGTTGGACAGTTTGAATTTACTAGTAAAGATCCTTATTTATAGAAGAAAAGACGATAGAGGGCTGACATGAAGGACAGACGAACAAATCGCGGCCGCCCAAAAGGATTTGCAGGGTATTGCCATGCCGAATTTCGGCGACGCTGGAAAGTCTCTCGCCAAAGAAGCGAGCTGGGTCCCCGAAGAGCCCGAAGAGACAGACGATGAGAGTGAGTGGTTTCTCTAATGCATTACATTCTCGATTCAAGCTGACAAAAAGTGTAGGGCGTGATCGATTGCTCCAGGAGCGTGAGGATTCGATTGTCGGTCTTCAGCGTCATCTCCGGGGTCACCTCGCCCGTATGCGCTCGTCCCGTATCCAAGCTCAGCTGGAGCTCGCCGAGCCAATCACCCGTCGTCTTCAAGCTCACGCTCGAGGAACTCTATGCCGCCGAGCTCTATTGGCTGAACTGGACAAAAGGAAACACCTCCACTCGATGGCTCAGTCCATACAGGCTGCTGTGCGAGGTCAGATTGTTCGAAGAAGCTGGGAGAAGCGAGTGAGGGAAGTCAGGAACCTGGAAGTTGTGGGACTGCAAGCTCATCTAAAGGGACTGCTAGCAAGGACGAAGAGGAAGACAGACGAAAAGAGACTGGGAAACACAATGAAGGGAGTAACTGGGCTTCAAGCACACTGTCGAGGATGTTTAGTGAGAAGGGGAAGAACAACTTACAAGAATTTGTTGGAAGAGCCTCAAACAGTCCAATCGATCAGCTCTCTTCAGGCTTTGCTAAGAGGTCGACTACACCGACAAACAGTTGCTACACAACAGCGCAAAATTGTGAGCCAAACAGCTACCTTCACCTCTCTCCAGTCTCACCTTCGAGGAGCCATTGTTCGACGGAATATTCGTGCACAAGAGCAAAAGATGGACGATGCCACAAATTATGTCGTTGCTGTTCAAGCTGTTGCGCGAGGAGTTCTTGCTCGTAACAAAAAGCGCACTTTCACTCGACAGCTCCAACAAAGCGCTTCCTCTACTATTTCTTTCCAGGCCCTTGCTCGTGCTCGCATTGCCAAGCAATCACACAAGAGCATGCAGAAAGCCCTCGCCAAGGTCGAAGTTGCTGGGTCTGTCGGAGGCCTACAGGCTTTCCTCCGCACCAAGCTTGCTAAAAAGCAAACAACGGAGCAGAAGAAAAAACTAGAATTTGTCCAGCCCGATGTTATCGGTTTCCAGGCCATGGCAAGAGGCTATCTCGCAAGGGAAGAGTATCATTTCTGGCGCGATTATCTGCATGACGGGAAAACAATTGGTGCTCTGGTATTCTTACAGTCCCTCATGCGAGGATTCATCGCTCGTCGACGACATTACATTCGAACCAGCTTTATTCATCGAAATGTTGACAAAGTCGTTAAAATCCAGGCCCTGTGGAGAGGTCGCCAGCAACGAGTGTCGTATGAAAAACTCATCACCGGTATCGATGTTGATGTGCCGACTATTCAAAGCTATATGCACTTGCTCGATGACACCGAATCCGATTTCGCGGACCAAGTACGTATAGAGGCGCTGCGAGGGCAGGTGGTGGACCTCATCAGAGAAAATCAGACGCTGGAGACAGAGGTGAAAGACCTGGACACCAAGATTGCACTCATCATCAACAATCAAATGACCTTCCAGGAGCTTGCCCGAGCAAAACGGCGAACGGAAACTGCAACTTATCACGCGCCAAATAACGATCCCTTCTCCAGTGCTGTGCACTTGGATAGGACAAATCAGCGGAAATTGGAGCTTTATGAACAGCTTTTCTTCATGTTGCAAACAAAGCCGGAGTATATTTCGAGATTGTTGCGCGTCTTGTCTATAGAGGATGAAACAGCAGAAAAAGATAGAAGATTGGTAGAAGGAGTGACAATGATTTTGTTTGCATTTGGTCACGAGAGGAGGGAAGAATACCTCTTCCACAAGCTCCTTCAGGTAACGCGCGCCCTTTTTGTTCTGACAGGAAGTAGATGCTAAAACCGTACTGTATAGCTTGCTGTTCACGAAGAAGTCCTTCGGGCACCAAGCCTACAGGATCTCGTCCATTCTCGCTTCCCGATCATGCCCGTTACTGCTCAGTACATCAAACCCTCCTTGACACCCTATATCCACGATGTCATAGCTCCTCATGTGATGAGAATTGTCGATGCGCCCGAATTGGACCTTTGCACGGATCCTGTTCGAGTAGGTGCATAATCCGACGTATATAGTTGAGAAGCTCATTGTATCCAAAGATATACATAGGCACCATCAACGCCGAAGAGACTCAGACTGGGACGCCTTCTGCTTTGCCGAGGGACCGAAATGCGGACCAGATCTTGCAGGAGCATGCTATCACCCGAGCGTTGTTTATCAGGAGTAAGTGTGGTTTCATGCATCCATAAATCCCGCCTCGCTGACAACGGCACATAGACTTGCAAGAATTAAGAAATCTGACCGACTTCTTGTTGACCGATCTTCTCCAGTCCCACGATAAGCTTCCGTATACCATTCGCTTAATGGCTCGAGAGGCTTTGCTTGCTCTTCAAGTGAGTAACGCTGATGGTATAGAAGCCGGCAACTGATCACTTTATAGCGTAAATTCCCTGAGGCCATGGATGATGACCTGGTTCCTGTGGTCGCACGAACAGTCATACTTCCTTTCCTTCTCCCAGCTATCATGTTAGTCCTACCTACTTTCGATGCCCTAGCCAAACGCTGATTTTTCTTGTAGTGCTCCCGAGCAATTCGGCATGGCCCCTGATGGGGTCGGCGCTGTCGAACGTCGGAATCTCTCCGAACTCGCCAATCTTCTTACTCACGTCGCTGGTCAAGCATATACCGATACCCCAGATCAGAGACTTATGCGCACGCCCCTTGAGGCATTTATCACTGCCATGGCGTTGCCCTTCCGGGAGTGGTTGCTGGACGGTAAGCTTACAGCATATGAACTGATCAGTGGAACTGACTTGGGACTAGTGGCGGACGTTGAGCACGCCGAAGGGCATTTCCATGCCCATGAGTTGTTTGAATCCACGATTGAAGCAAAGCCTATAAAGATCACCAGAAAAGACATCTATGGAACGTTGAGTGCGCTGATACAGCACGTGGATGTATTGGTATGTATATTTAAGGAGCCGTCTGTGTACATAGGTCGCTAACAAATCCGTCAGACTCATGGAAGCAAAAAGGATCCCATTGTTCCTATTCTGGAAGAGTTGGAAGGTCCACCCATAGACTATGACAAAAGTAAAAACCAGGTCAATTTGCGTCTCACTAACCGTTTAGCTGAGCCTGCACGTGAGTCAAGTAGCCAGCGAGCTTCGCAATGTCGTTAACCACTTATGTTCCACAGCTGGAGATCCCAAAGCCGGGGCCAAAGCGGATTGGATTCAAGCCAAGCGCCACGTCCTTGCCGTATTACGAGTCCAAACAGGAAAGACATTGTTCGATGTGCTTGTCTCTAGACCGGAAGACATACATGAACAGCTGTGGATACAAGAGGTACATAGGGATATCGCGCTTGAAAATGCCAGGAAGGCAAAGCACGGATTGCCGCCTGCACCTGTGGAGGCTGAATATCAAATTGAGAGCATCCGATCGTGAGTGGCGTCAGTCATGTATTCTCTGACCATGCATACTGACACCAGTGCAGCCTACCTTTCCATGAAGTCAAATCCCGTGCCATCGAATTTTGCATGAAGTTGGAACGATCAGGCCGT
Organism: Cryptococcus deneoformans JEC21; assembly: GCF_000091045.1. Classification (NCBI taxonomy): domain Eukaryota; kingdom Fungi; phylum Basidiomycota; class Tremellomycetes; order Tremellales; family Cryptococcaceae; genus Cryptococcus; species Cryptococcus deneoformans. The sequence goes on from NC_006684.1 coordinate 758,576, forward strand.
CTCTCGCGGGAAGATAACCTTCAGGGCCTTCTTGTATCCATTGCCTCTGACATTCGTCAAAAACACCATCTCCGAAAGTTACGCAAGGATAACCTAGCGGGTATGATCAAAGCTCACGAGGATATGAGCAAAAAGAAAGAAGAGTTTGAAGGGCGAGTGAAAGCCTATCACGATTATATCGATGGTGCTATGGCCGAGCTACAAGCCAAGGGCAAGAAGAAGCCGCTTTTTATGAGTAAACAATACAGACATCAAATGTCGCAGAAGAAGCAAGGCAAACAGGCTAAATTTGGGTCCTACAAGTATACCGCTGCTGACTTGTACGGAAAACGTAAGCTCGCTTGCTTTTCCAAGCAATACATGTCTAACAATGTCGTGTTCAGAGATCCTCCTTTCGGTCAATCAATTCTCCCCTCGCCAATTTGACAAACTGTTTATCGTCATCTCGTCTAATGAGGTTGGTGTCTTCAATCTTGAACTTTCTTACCCGTCTTCTACAACTGTACCTGGCGGTTTGCTGGGGCAGGATGAAGTCCGAATGGAAGATTTGTTGGGTGCGCAGTACGAGAACAAGGAGCGTTTAGACATGTTTGAAGGGCAGGCAGCGTTTAGTCTCAACATGTTGATTCATCAGATCAACAAGAGTAAGTCACACCATTTTGGAGTTACAGCGGATCATTGCTTACGAAATGCACAGAATTCTACAATTCATAGCATGATATTTTGGGGGACATGGTCAAATTTATACTGGTGCCGTATGGACATTTTGTTTCTTGCCGGATTTAGGTTCAAGTAGATATAATGAACTAATGACTTGTCATACTCTTTTAAATAAGTTGGGTGACATATGCGCGTTACATGATGACAGATGATTATCATCTTTAGATGGAAAAACAAATATTTGGGATCCACTGGCCGACTTTAAATTGGATAGTATATCTTCATGTGTCTGTGATGAGCTGGCAGACTGGAGGAGCGACCAGAAAGCGAGTAGGTCGGTTGATGAATGGTCATACGTAACTGGTAATAATTGATAGTGGCAACATGAAAGCAGCCGCGATGAGAAAGCAGAGATGAGATAAAGTTGATGATTCCGTCCATCTCTCTTCCTCCCTATCTCTCCAATTAATACTGCCTGCCCTACTTGCCAGTTGATCTATGCGGGATGGCTTGTCGTATGTTGTACGTACAGTGCAGAGCGCCCATACCCAATTATATATTTAGAAGGGGGCTTAATAATTAGCTGGAGACTTAAGAAATGACACGAGAAGCGCAATTACTCTCTGTCTCTAATTTCAAGAACATCCTTATCCATTCATTCGTCTTAGAAAACTGATGGCCTACATCAAGGAATACGAAACATATGAAAGTCATTAATTATTAATGAGAGTTTCCACCCAGATGCCGGTAAGCTCTGGCTGACATCTTCCGGTGTGATTCTTGTCGCCGTACTGCCCACTCAGCAGCCTTATAGGATAGGCCCTTTCGATATACAGATATAAACCTCCAGGCCTATGAGTGGCACATATCAGCAGATGTTTCGTAAAAGAATACGAGCATGGTACACGCCCTGTTGATGTATTTCCTCAACGTTTCTAGGCTGTAATCATCGAGACATTTCTCTACCAAAGCACGTTGATGTGCAAAGGTGAGTTTTGACTCTTGAGAATCACGATACTTCCGTTTGGTCTGGCCCCAGTACTGATACCCAGTCAGTGACTTGTCTGATATTCATCAAGCTGGACAACATACCATTTCGATTGGATTTAATTCACAATGGAATTTCGGTAGAAAAATGCACAGATGACCACGGCAAGTGATCGCTGCTTCCAGCATAGAGATCTGGGAGCGTACATCTTCTTGGCGGCTGAGCATCCGAGCTAAGCAACAGTCCTGTGAAGTCTCAGCTGGACAGACAGGGCTGCACTTAGAGTGGATGCCATCGGTCTGGTAACCTCTTTCCTGTCTACCAGTCAGCCAGATAGGTTTCTTGGAATAACACAGCAGCAATCACCTTCAGGACCTGTTCTAACCCCTTTACCAACCCGTCCTTGGTTGTCATCTCCTGCACCTGATTCCTCATGCTCTCTCCTGGCACATTTTCCGGTACTACGGTGTCGGAATTCTTCTTTTGTGTCCCACCATTTCCACGGTTCATGGCAAAGGGACGGATGGCTCCAGGTGGAAGAGAGGCGTGTGCGGAGGACTGATCATACACCCATAGACCGACTTTGTCCGGAAAGAGTCTGTTAAAAATCGCTATGGAATCGATAGTCTGGGAAATTGTCAGACAATTCAGTACCTATCCCAGAAAGTATGTCCGTAAACTCACCTGTTTGACAACGTCCTCAGCCGTCCACCAGTTATCACCATTGGATCCAGGGCAAATAATCTTCTTAGCCCTTTGGATGACATTGCTGTCGTTGTCCCTTAGTACGAGGGTGCCGGTTGATTCGAGAATAAAATCTGATACCATGATGACACGACCATGACTTTTCTTCCGGATGGGCATGTTACCATCCTTGGTCCTAAGGTGTACCAATATTTAAACATTACCACTGAAAGGACATACTAGACGTACCAGCCATAATAGGCATGTCATACCCATGGAAAGAAGATTCATCATGGAAGGGCGCAATTATTTCTTTCTCTCCTGGTCGAAGAGCAGGAGGATGGGGTTGGAGGATGCCGTTACTATCAGGAGTGTACCAAGTCATGTACCTATATGAGAGCATAATGAGGTATGGGCAATGAGAAATGAGAAATGTGGATAAGACATACCTCTCGTACGTAGCCATCTGGTCTAAGAACCAGATGCGATACTCACGGACATCGTCACGCTCATGCCCATCAACATAGACTCTTTTCTTGATACGCGAGTATCGGTAACCGACAAGGATAAGCCAGCGGCGGACTGTTGTAACATGGACAGTCAAAGTCGACTCGGCTCCAAAAACCTCAGGATAGACAATACGTTCCACACCATCCTTCGCATCGGTTACTCGGACCTTCAAGTACATCAACATCAGCAACGGTACTACTATGTTATGACAGAGATACATACATACTTCCTTAAGGTCGTCAGCAAACTCAACGAACTTCTTACGGAATTGCTCATTAAACAACAAGGAGCGCTTAGAGTTGTCGCTTGCACGACAGGCTTCTGGGAGCTTGCCATAACGTCGATAGAAGGAAATATAGCTGCGAAGGCGTCAGGCAACGTAGGCACCACTGCCACTGGTTGGAGCAGTACCTAAAGCAACATGGTTGCTAGTATCCTTTTTAGTCCAGCCCCTCTGTATGAGTGTCAGGACGGCCTGCATTTGATAATAGATCTTGACCTAAAGGACATCAGAATCTTATGACTATGGGATGGTAGGACATGGACTTACATGTTGGCGGGCTAGATTCAAAGGTTTCCCTCGCCCCAGACTCGTCTTCAATAAGTTCTCGATCTTGTCATACATTTCCTCTGCGACCTCTACCTTGGAAAGATCCCTCCCTGGTGTTGTTTCTTCAAATATTTCCTCATCCTCATCCGAATCTCCCGCTTCCACATAGTCCGCATCCTCGTCTTGTTCTCTCTCAGATAAGGCTCCTGGTTCAGAAGCACCAGAAGGAGAAAAAGGCATAGCATTTGTGATAGGAATTGCCGCTGCAGAAGAAGAAAACCTGCTGGTGCTGCCTGAGGCCTCAACTGTAACATGGTTGCTCTGCGCAGAATGGGTTGGAGATTGTGGGATGGGAGAACTTGTTGTTTGGTTGTCTAACAGTGGGAGAAGAGACGATTCCTGGAAAGCGTGAGTAATTGGGGCCTGGGGGTCCGATGGCGAATGCACGCTGTTTGGTGAAGTGGAGGAAGTGGAGGAAGTGGAGGAAATGGGTGGAATAAAGTTGCTCGCTACTTCTTCTCGGGGCCTTCCAACTGCAGGACGAGAACCGGCACTCCCAGAACGGTGGAAGAAGTTTTTAATGCTCGAGCCATTAGCCACGAATTTTTTTCGTCGCTTCTGTGCATTCTCTCGAATGGTGCGGTCTGCCGGGCGTCGTGAATTGTTTTTGGTTGCATGCTTGAGGCCTTGCATTGTCGACCTGATAGCTCTGGTCAGCAAAGACTTTCAGTGTTTATGTGTTTATTGAACGGCAATACCTTCCACACCCTGTTCGTACATGTTCGCAAGAGATCTCTTGGACTCTGCAGTCACTTGATCACTCCATTTCGCCCTTCCCTTCATCCTTTGAACATATTCATTCCCGCCCTCTTCTAAATCGGGATCAAAGTCGTCGAAAAGAATTAATCTGTCAAGGATGTCTTCCAGGCAGCTCTCGTCTTCATCTTGCTCTGCATCTTCCCAGTCATCATTTGGTCACTGTCATCGCTGTTGTTGCTGTTGCTGTTGCTGTCGTTGTTGTTGTTATCGTCGTCGTTACTGCCATTGCTGACGAGGTCGGTCATCATCGCTGTCGTCGACACTGATAGGGTTAGTGAAAGGCCTAGATGTTGATGAAGTCATTGTCTCCGGATAATGTGCTTTTTAAGAAAGGTATATGTATTTGTAAACCTTTTTTGGAAGACCAGAAAGTTATACATGGCAGCATATGTGAAGATACCTTCTTTTATTCTGCGTCGCGTCGCGTCGCGCAACCGCGCCTAGAATTTTGGCGTTTTCTCGACGAGAGGAGCCTTTGGCCGAAATTTTGGAATTTTTGACACCTTTTTTTGTTGGGTATGGGCGTTCTGCACTGTATGCGGCCGATGATGAAACACCAATAAATAATGTAATTATGTCCAGTAATTACGCAGCTCGTCCGGCAAGTCTTGCGTAAATTACCTGGCGGCCGTTGTTGGCCTCGTCAATCACACGTTGGCAGGTGGAGGCACATCTGGGCGAGTTTGGCTGCGTTAGGCGAGGGAACGAATTAGGGTTCCCCCGCCCGAACGGTTGTTGTATGAGAAGCGGAGAAAAATCCTTTCCTGATATCTTCACAAGTAGCGCATGCATCACTCGTGGCCATTATTCATCCTGGTTTGATCGTTTTATATATCACTGTAAATATAACCCAGAACCATGAGCAATATAGTCTGCGGCCTTCAAGTTCTATAACAACATTATCCAGTTTACTTTCTGAGGCTTCACAAACCGACTGGCCTCAAAGTCAACCTGGTGTCTGACTCTTTTGACCATCATTACCACGACCGCTCCTGTTCTGGTCAGACAATTAAAGACAGATGAAAGAGAACTACGCCGTCGAGAATGCTTTGGGAACCATTGGCGCGGTCTTGTGGATGATCCAAAATATCCCTCAGGTCATCAAGTCATACCGCGAAAAGTCTACCAAGGGCCTATCAGCTTCACTCATGTTGTGAGTCAAACTTGTTGCGCTCATTTGTCATGTCGTCTTTTGAGCCTGACACAAGGGAAAAAGCATATGGGCACTGGGAACGGTGATTCACGGTGCTTACATCGTCGCTCAAAACTTTTCTATTCCATTACAAGTTCAGCCGCAAGTCTTCGCAGCGCTAGCTACCGTCTCTTGGTGTCAGTGTCTGCACTATGACAGAGGCTACTCGGTCAAATCCGTGTGGGCAATATTCATCGTCCTTTGTGGTATCTTTGCCGGGTTCGAGGTCGGTAGCGTGTATGCACTCTGGGTGAGGTTTTACCGATCAATCCGCTCGTTTGATTGAATTGCTGATATTCGGTGGGTCGGTATCAGGCGGGACAACGAAACGGAGTGGAATGGCCAGTCTTGATGTATGGGTATCTCTCTGCTGTCCTTTTGGCCGTTGGGCTACTGTGAGTCATCCAACACTGTGCTCCCTGTGAGACTCTGCTGACGGATAGTTGAAAGGCCACAATATTGGGAGATCTACAAGTATCGTGAAGTTATTGGCATTTCGATGCTATTCATGGCTATCGATATTCTGGGAGGGGTTTTTTCTTTTCTGAGCTTGCTTTTCCGGAAAGACCTTGATATCGCTGGTTTTGCAAGTCTTCCATCTGCCCTTTTCTTCATCCTGCCACCGATTCACTAATATGTTATATAGGTGTCTTATGCTCTTGTCGTCGTGCTTGATGGCATAATAGTCGTCCTTTACTTCATTCTCAACCCTATTGCCAAACGACGTCGCGCTAGGGAAGCCGAGAAGCAGCGGCCAGGCGACGAAGCGGGGATTGAGGGTAGATCGACCACTCCGGTGTCAACATCTCCCACGTTGATCGCCCATGGTTTTACGGTAGAAAAGCAGGATGCAAGATGATGATGATGCTGGAAAGGCAGAAGTGGAGATACCCGGACCGATAGCGCAGAAGGCGCGTAAGAGCTAGATGATTAGAGAAGCCTGGGGTGAAGAGGCACAAAAGAAGCCATTAATGTTGCGGGCGTGAAACAAATTTTTTGTTGGGTGTTGTACAACTACAACTACAAACATCTCAGTAGAGCAAATAGATTGATGAGTAGGCATATTATTATAATGCATGATCTTGATATATACCGAACTGTACGATTTTTGCTACACTTGATACAGTATGTGTATGGCTTGTGGTTATAATCCCTCTTAGCCAGATAACGGATGCATGGCAAGACCGTCTCACACTAAAAAAGCAGGAAGCCAAGAGGCATTACGTACCACACCATCACGAGACAGACGACGCTCAGGAACCGGGGCTGGCCACGAAGATGGACAGTAATAAAAATGACGCGGCGTCATGCCAGGCGGCGGCGATGTCCGTGGAAGGACCTAGACTGGCGGAGCGTCATAGGACCCCTGAAACTCTGAGCCTGTTCCAGCGAATGCACTGCAGCCAGATGTGAATCTGCCTTGCGTTCTATCGTGGTTGATTCCAGCTCCTTCTTTCATCTTCCTTCCTCCTTTTATTTGCTTCCTTCCTTTCAGCTGACTCAACCGCACTCAATCACGCGTGAGTCCGTTCACTAGTCTCTTGCCTCCTTCCTTCCTTCCTTCCCCTCCCACGGCCACGTTTCTCCGCCGCTGGACCTCGCCCCAGTTCAGAAGCTGACTTGTGTTTATTCTCAACCCGTTTTCCCGTCTGCCACAGTATCCACACCATATAAACCCTCGCTCCAGCCGCTTCCGCCCTGCCATCATGGACTCAATGCACCCTGACCCCACGCCCGACATCCCCCCCTCTCTCCCCGATCTCAAGGCCCAAGTGGCCAGGCTTGAAGCCTCCCACAAGGAGAAAGGACTCCCGCTCTCGGGGCGCATCATCCACGTCATGCACCATCTCCCAGTGGAGATTGTCCGGATCGTCCCTGCCGATGCCCTCGAGTCCGCGGGAAGCGGCTTCCTTTCTCCGCCCATGACACCCGAGTTCAAGCCCGAAGACGCCGAGACGACGGTGGAAAGCGCCGACGCCAAATGGCGTATCCATGCGAGGACTGCCCACCCAGCCCTGGTCAGCGGTATCAAGAGCCTGTCCGAAACCCACGACCAGTTGCTCGTCGCGTGGACCGGCGAGGTGCTCATACAGCCCGACAACACCCAAAGCCCGCAACAGCCATCCCAGGCTACCTTCTCGTCCATAGCAAGCAATCTCCTTGCTCCTTTCTCTGGGGGAGCCGGTGACGCCACTCCCCAACCCCAACCCCCGCCTCAGCAGGGATCGTTGATGGTCTTTGGTGGAGAATTCAACGAGGCGGATCAGAAAGAGATTGCTTCCGAGTTGGACAGGTTTGCTGAAGCAGAATCCAAATTCGATCCTACAGACAAGCTCAAGTATGTTCCGGTCTTCCTACCCCCTGATGTCAGCAAGGGCCATTACGAAGGGTTCTGCAAAAAGAGTGCGTATATCTTGGCGATCATGCCGATATCTTAACTAACGTTCTGCAGCTCTTTGGCCGCTCTTCCATTACCTTTTATGGCTCGACTCTACTGCCACCGTCCCCTCCCCTGACCCTTCTTGGCTCGCTTATCAAAAGACCAATCAAATGTTCGCTCAGCGTGTGGCCCAGATTTACAAGCCGGGTGATCTTATCATTTGCCATGATTACCATCTACTACTTGCACCCAAGATGATTCGCGAGTCTCTTGGGCAAGTCTTCCACCCCAATGCCGGATGGGGTACTGCCCACCCGTCTCCTTCTTTACACCATGCTCAACGCAAGGGCTTTGACTGGGAGAGCAATCAACAGACGCCTACGCCGGAAAAAGCCAAGGGCGAAAAGATCGGCGCGTTCATGAATCACGTGGGTACTGCCTTGGGCAACCACCTCGGGACAATGGAACACGGTCTGCAAAACGAGATCATGATTGGCATGTTCATGCACACCCCTTGGCCAAGCTCGGAAATTTTCAGGTGCCTCCCTAGTAAGTAATCTTCAGCGGTGACAAGGTTTTACGGCTGACATGTTTCCAGAGAGGAGAGAGATTCTTGACGGTATGTTGGGAGCCAACCTTGTATCTTTCCAAACATACTCTTACTCCCGTCACTTCGTCTCTACCTGTATCCGAGTATGTGGGTACGAATCGACACCGGGCGGTGTGGACGCCAACGGCCAAGTGACCGCCGTCGGCTACTGCCCTATTGGCATCGACATCAAGCGCGTTGTGCACGATCGCGCCCAGCCCGGGGTTCTTCCTAAAATGCAGGCTCTTCGAGACCTGTACAAGGACAAGAAGATCATCGTCGGCAGGGAAAAGCTTGACGTCGCTAAGGGTGTGTACAATAAACTTCAGGCGTTTGAAAAGTTCTTGCAAGTCTACCCTGAATGGCGAGGCAAGGTCGTCTTGATTCAGGTAACGACTCCGGCTTTGTCAGAGAGTCCCAAGTTGGAAAGAATGACTGCAGAGCTGGTGAGCCATATCAATGGCACTTATGGGTCTTTGGACTTCACACCCGTTCACCACTAGTGAGTCAATTTTTCACGGTGCGTCTGATCCGAGCTAACAGTCTGTAGCCATCAAGCGCTTGAAAAAGACGAGTATTTCGGTCTTCTTTCATGCGCCGATCTCGCTCTCATCACTTCCCTTCGCGATGGTATGAATACTACTTCTATGGAGTTCATTCTTTGTCAAGACAAGACTTCGAAATCCCCTCTCGTCCTTTCCGAGTTCATGGGTACCGCTCCATCATTTGCTTCTGCTCTACAGATCAACCCTCATGACCTCTTGGGCGTTGCTCAAGCCATCAACAAGGGTTTGACCATGCGCGAGGAAGAGAAGGCTGAAAGGCACGCCAACTTGCTTGAGGGCGTCCTCGCGCACACCTCTCACACATGGGCGGCCACTATCCTCAAACAGCTCTTGGAGAATGTTGGCGGAGAGCATACTGCTCATCACACTCCAGCGTTGGATACCGCTCAATTCGCTGATGCCTACAAGAAGGCTAACAAGCGACTTCTTCTCTTTGACTATGACGGTACACTCACTCCTATCGTCAAGGTACCTGCACATGCAGTCCCAACGGAAAGAACGCGTAACGCCATTGCGGCACTTTGTAAGGACCCTAAGAATATCGTCTACCTCATATCTGGTCGAGATGGGGATTTCCTCGAAGAACACTGGGGACATCTAGATAGGCTCGGCCTGTCGGCGGAGCATGGAAGCTTCGTCAAGCAGCCAGGGGAGGAAGATTTCATCAATATGACTGAAGCGTTGGATATGAGCTGGATGAGCGAGGTAGAGGAAATTTTCAAGTATTATACCGAGGTAAGTTTTTTTTTTTTTTTCTTTTTTGGCTCCCATCTTGTAGCGTGATTGCGGTACTGACGGGGCGTAGAGGACGACAGGCAGCACGATCGAGGTCAAAAAAGCTTCAATTACTTGGCACTACAGAAATTCTGATCCCGACTTTGGAGAATTCCAGTGCAAGCAAGCTTTGGATCTTTTAGAGAGCTCCCTTGCTCCTCGACGACCCATAGAAGGTGTGTTCATATCGCTACTCGGAGAACGAAAACGGGGCGCAAAGCTCACCATTTGCATGCAGTTCTTGTTGGCAAGAAGAACCTTGAAGTCCGTCCGCTCGCTGTCAACAAGGGCGAGATTGTCAGGAGGTTGATGTATGAGAACCCGGATGTTGACTTGATTTTCTGTGCTGGCGACGACAAGGTGAGGATCGGGTTTTGCTATCGTATTCTTGTCTTGTTACTAATCTTGGCTTGTTTTTCAGACTGATGAGGACATGTTCCGAGCTTTGAGAACCGTCTTCCCTCCCGGCGGCGTGGTTGACAACAATCCAGTCGTTATGAAGCCTCCTGTCGCTGTGACCTCAGCTCTGGAGCCTGAGGAAGTCGCAGAGCTCCCCGATGTTGAATTGAGTATTCGAACCAAGGGCGTGTTTGCTACCACTGTGGGCCCTCCCGCAAAGAGGACTCTTGCCGGGTGGCATGTTACTTGTCCTGAGGAGGTTGTTGAGGCATTAGAATCTCTCCTCGAGGAGATTCAAGTGGTTTAGGAAGGGGATTGCATTGAATAAGGTCTTGATAAATGAAGGAAAACAGTTCAAACGACGTGGTTTTACTACTACGGAAAGTTGTGTATAGATCTTTGTCAAAAATCGTTTTGCCGCATAACTTGCATGTATATGATAAAGTTGAAATCTGTGCCAAGGGGCGAAACTATGGCGACTTGTGGCTTTGATAGTCATATACAGATACATGGTAAATAAATGCAAGCCCGAAGCAAAACACATGCAACCAGACAGACGCCTATCTCAAGTGCTCAATCCTCTCTAGCCCGCTTTTGCTGGTCGCCTCCCGCTGGTGCCGGAGCTTCATCTTCCCCGGCTTCCCTTCCAAAAGCCAATCCATCCCTTACTGCCCGCTCTACAACCTCCCTCAGCCGTTCATCCGGCTCCACACCATCTCTGGCACATTCTTCCATGATCCGTTGTGCCTCTTGAAGTAAAGCAACAGTTTGCGTTGACGTATAGTTATCCAAAGCGAGCTGAGATATTTGACCATTGGAGATATCTCCATCCACAGCCTCCCTTTCATCAACCATTGCCTCGGGTCTTGTGGGCGCCACTTCGCCTGTCAACCCTCGGAGGAACGCTGCCACCTCTGGATGGTCTTCCTCCAGCTGCTCGGCAGCTGTTAAACCCTCTTGATTCTTCCATTTGGGGTCGGCACCGCTGTCAATAAGAAATTTGGCAACTTCAATGTTTTCAACAACATATAGAGGTGTTTCTCCGTCGTCGTCCGTAAGATTGGGGTCACCGCCGATTGACAGGAGGTAGGAGAGAAGATCGATGTGAGCGTAAGAGGCAGCTGCGTGACTGGAGTGTCGCGGTTAGCAGATGTACAAGACATACACAGGGGAAGTAGCATACAGAGGAGTGTATGAATTGGCATCTTTGTCGTTAGCGGTGCAATTTTCCTGCTCGATCAAGTACTGACGAGCTACGCTCAGCAAGAGAACAGGTTAATTGAGAATGCATGATTACTTACTTTGACTCGTTCGATATCGCCGTCAGAAGCGGCTACCCAGAGGTTCTTCCCAGATGTTTGAGCCATGCTTTGCTTTATGGACGGTGGTTAAGCTGGTCAGATCGTTGACGATATATGAGGTTCTGTACACGATTATTGTATTGTTGATATAAAATGACACTGATAAATAGCCGATTAATGGTAAATAAATGGAGCGAAGAGAGCTCAAAATTGTGACCACATGTGGAGGTTCATCCGTTCATCTCTTTTGTTTTATATATACAGAGCGGTACGGAGCTCGCGTTCATGGCTGACTGATGTCAATCGCTGACTGATGTTAATGTCAAGTTTACCGAAGCAGCCCGAACAGTGTGTCCAATACACCCACAGCACAGCAATAGAGCATTAAGCATCTTGCCCAGACGTTCAAAAAGTCATCAGTAATGTTCGATACAAATCGTATATCATGGTCATATACCATATAGTAGTCGTGACCCAGCCACCAGCTGTACCATAGTAACTGTAGCACATTTGTGGTACTACAATGTGCGCAATTCAACCAGTGACCCTTGGCATGGAATTGGAAAGTTCTGATAAGAACTCGAACGACAGTTGAATAACAGATACATAATAATGATTCATAATCTAATATCTAAGTAACAAGGCAAGGCAGATTGAACCTTTTCCGGCGCTTCAACAGCTGAACAATGTTCAGGAGATTTTAAAACTATCAAACCATCGTCAGCTTTCTAGCCTTGTGCTATATATAACAAGCTGGTAGGGAGATAAAGGTATCAGAGAACCTGGAAACAGCAGAGCTAACCCCTTGTTAGGGGATTGCTATTCAGATGGCACTTCCTATAATACTCAGGATATGATCTTCATAGGTGGATAGTGGAGAATGTCGGGAGGCATGATGCAGGGATTGAATAGACAGAAGGAACACTCACCGATTATTGTAAGCGCTTGCAGTCCGTTGATTATAATAATAGAAAACCTGAATAAAGAACGAATGAAGAGAAGAGAAAGGAAAAGAATCCAAGAATTTCGTTCTGGCCGTCTGCTGTCATTCACAGCAAGTAAATAAAAGGTCGAACCACAAAATGCCACGTCATTGTGCACTTCATTGCCACGCGCCGGCCACGTGACCACAGCACTGCTGCTACTGCTGCTGCAAAATTACTTTGTCGCGTCGCGTCCGATAATTAACATGTTCATTCACCCTTATTCAATGCACGCAGCTTCATATGGCTTCCAGCGGGCCTGGGGAATTTTTTTGCGCCTTCTATAATATCCATTCGGGCACTTACTATGATATATAATTACTGGCATCTGCACGTCCCCCTTGCGTGACCGCAATGGCGGATAAAAGCCAGCCATGTCGTTCTTCATTTGTTTGCCCTTGCCTCCTTTTTCCGAATTACACCTACAGCTAAAGTGAAGGTGAGTTATTCACTGCTCCCATTCACTGAGATACCACCCTTACGTCTTACTCATCTCCAAACCCCAATTAGTATGCCTCCTTTCCCAACGGCTTTCTGGCCTACCGCGTGCGCACCATTACCCCATTCTCTTCGCATGACTCCAACATTTGTAGCCCCATGAATGCCTCCAGCAGAGTTCAGAGCAACCTCTTGTCCCCGGGACGCTTTCTCATAAGCGTTACTTGGGGAATATCTTTATCCGCCATCAATAACCCCGTCCGAAGGGTCGCCCGAAACATTTATTGCGCTTATTTAGCGAGATCTGCAGGCCATCAGAGATCTCTCCAGTAACCTTTTCAGAGATTCCGGCGGAAAAGACTTCGAGTCGCATATGACACTCACGCGAGCCTTGGGCGAACACCTCCCAAGAACATTGGGAGATGTCGCTGAGCACCAAAACAGATTAGACTGGCTCACCTCGTCCCTCATCTCCTCGTTGGCCTTAATAAAATGCTACCAACAGTCTTCGGCTGACCTAAAGTCTGAAGTCCTATATTTGAAAGAAAAAATATTAGCCATGCAAGAGGCACAGCCTCACGATGGTCAAGACAGGTTCAGCCCAGGAAGAAAGCCAAGGGCACACACTCGCCTGAGGTGGTGGTATGTTGCCATTGTGTCATTGAGATTGATGTTAATGCTCACCCTTCCTTAGGCGCTGGTCCACCGTAATGTTAGGACCTTGTTAGGTTTGCCTCCTTGCGGGGGCAAACAACTTTACTCCCCAGAGGACTGGCCAGATTGCGACCCAGTCCTCGCCCCAAATGGCTACTTCCATGACGACGAAACAAATGCCGTCGTCTGGAGGCCCAATTGGGATAACCTCAAATGTTCTTTGTGAGCAATGGTTTGTATTCTACTGGTGATAGAGAGCCACTGACCTCGGATATCAGCTTTCCGAATTTAATCAACGCAGCTGTAGACATCTGTCTGCAGGATTCTTCTGTGAGCACCATGCCCAGCCGGGAGGAGCTTTGCAGAAGAGTCAAAGAATACCTCGAAGGTATCGCAAAAATGAAAAAAAAAAACCAAAGAGGAAAGGGAGGCCAACCG
>NC_006684.1:777500-815000 GCF_000091045.1 Cryptococcus deneoformans JEC21
TTCCACTGCTTTGAATTTTACTTACCCGCTTATCCGGTCAATCAAGCGAGCAAGAGCTTTACTATCCTGACTAGCCACCCCTTCAACATCACCTTGGAATACCAAAAAGTTTTTTGCCTTAACAAGGATATTGAACTTGGCAAGTTGAGCATTGTAGTCTTTCCAAGCAACAGACCTTCCATCCAGAAAATACGAGGAGGAACCCGACATAGACACACTGCACATATTCGTCAATCTGCCAAGGCCATTTAATAATTAAAAAAGGCGACGAACCTGCGGCGAAAGGTCCATTCTTTACCAGCATCGTCCATATAAACTGCCATTACCCAGGCAGACCTAGCATCGCCTGAATTGTCCCCACTTTCACTCTGTGTCTGAGTTTCACTCTCGGCTTCCTGAGCTGCAGCTCTCCTCCCACGATAGATCAAATCTTTAAGCTGGGTTGATCGGAGCTGCGCTGATTTGACTCCTAGAACAAAAGAGATGGCATCCATCAAATTGGACTTGCCAGCACCGTTTGGACCTATGATAGAGACGAAGGGAACATCGCCAAACGAGATGACCTGATTACGAGAGCCGATCAGCGTTCGGAAAACGACCCCGAAGAGATGTCATAAATACCTGTTTTTCTCGATACGACTTGAAGTTGTAGAGCTCCAACCGTTGGAGCGGCATATTGGTAGATTATGAATTTGGTGGGGGGAAGAATATATGGATCGCCAGTGGGAGGAATAGGATGAAAGACTGGAACACGAGACCGGCGGACGTGTTTCGGGTTCGTGCGTGGCTGTTGGAATTAATGTCCTTGCGGTTGACGCGACTGGTGTGATCTGGCTCAAAACGCGTAGGCAGGTCGTCGTGGGCCTAACTCCCGACAGGTGTCAGGTACCTGGCGGGCCTAACGGATGAGGGGATAGTGGTTCGGGTTCGGAGCTTCGGACCGAAAGCAGCCTAGAAGAACAGGGTCAGTGGCGGCTGTGATTCGCTGGGATGCGTTGGAAGCAGCAAAGTTACGCCGCCAGTCGCTAACCACTGGCCGCAACAACCTTCCCCACATTCGTTCCAGCGTCCCCCCCCACCCCCATTCGAGCCACTGATAGCTTTTCCTCTTCTGCCTATACTTCCTGCACGGGCCTCTTTCCTATCATCCACGCCTCCTTTCCTTTTTACTCTATTCGACCCATCTTCATCCCCCGTGACTTCAGCAATCGTCAGTCACGCCGCCAGGCTATACGTACACCTTATCATCGATAGCCTAATTTAGTAGTGCTTTTTATACTCACCTTTTTGTGTTTGGTGGCGCAGATTTCAAGTCCCATTCATCAATTATCAATATTCGCCATCCATCTTTCAATCCAGTAATAGCTCCTCCAGGCCCGGATATCAAAAATTTTGAAACGAAAGATTGTCCATCTCAGCTCTTTCCATTCAGCCCATCCCATTCAACTCATACTGTTCCAGTTATAGAACATCCGGACGTATTGTCAATCAGTCGTTGGCGCTATCATCCCCATGAAGCCAGACACGGACAACGACGGGGACTATTCCCACGACGAGACGGATTTCGACACAAGAAAAGAGAGTGGGCGAAATGGCAAGGGTAAGGACGACGGCAAGGATGGCAAAGAGAAAAGGGGCACGATCAATCGGGTAAATAGTGAGTCTTTTTACGCAACTGACTTCTCCTGCGTTGCTGACCAGTAACCAATAGGAGCTTGTGTAGGTTGATACGTTTGACGGCCATTCCATGATGCTAATTTCACCGCAGAACAACTGTCGGCGAATGAAGATGCGCTGTGTAGGAGCCGATGAGCCACCATGTAAACGTTGCAGGAACAGCGGTTTGGAATGTATCATGGAGAAACCTGGTAAATCGACCATTGGAGGGGAGCCTGGAGAAGAGTATGTGGAATCATTTAAAGGTTCATCCACAGGATCTGACTGTCACTGTAGTCGCATACGATCGTTAGAGAGCCAGGTGTCTTCAATCCAAAATACACTTTCCGACTTGGTCACCACTCTCCGTGCCGGTATTTCCTCTGGTGCATCGAATGCGTCGGGCCAGACACCTGTGGGTGTGAGCACCACCACTCCTGATTATGCGCCCCCTATGGGTGGTATACATATCCCTGGAACGGTGTCCAGCTTAGTTTTGAACTCCTCTCTTTCTCCTTCAGTACCTTCGGGCACTGTCGATCCAACTGCACATTTCCGCCATTCATCAGTAGGTACTCCAGCAAGTACCTACATGGGTCCACCCACTTCCGCAGGGTTCGTTCACCATCAAAATTCAGCCGACCCATTTCGTCCGTACACATCAAACTCTCGAGTCCAGCCTATCGGATTGACTCATACGACTCAAAATTCGGATAGCCCAGCTCCACCGCGCTTCCCTCCGGCGCTTGATGAAGCATCACGACGACAAAATGTTTCTGCGATCCCTACCAATAATGCTGCATGGCATTCGCCTGCTCCAAGCCGAAATGAGGGTCCCAAACACCCCACACGCCACATGTCCCTCCCTCCGTCTCGTGCGGGCTCCATGGGCCCACCTGACATCTTTGGCGCCGAGGAAATCATCAATCCATTGGGAGAGATGTCCAACATGGCGGGACTGGTAGAGGCTGCTGTCGAGCGTGCAAGGGAAGAGCAGGCTGCTCAAACGACAGGCAAGGCGCCAACACCTGCTGATCCTGGATCTGGAAAGCGAGGAGCGGCGGATATGGAAAGGGGCCCGTCATTAGATAATAACGAAGGATCATCCAAGAAAGCAAGATTGGCGTCCCCACCTCCTGCATCACCGCCTCCCCTAGGCCCAACAGTGATAGAGACACAAAATCTTCCTCCGAGGGCTATCCTGCCAGGCCTATGGCCAATTGCGAAAAGATTACATCAACATGCTTATCCGGACGTAGTTACTGCCGGCTATGTCACCGAGGAAGAGGGTAGAGAGTTGATGAAAGTGTAGGCTTTTTTTTTATACTTTTTTTGAGGGCCGCTAACTAGAGCCTTTCTTTAGCTTCTATTCCGGATCGTCCAATTTTATCCCGTGTTACGACCCTGCAGTCGATACTTGGGAATCGTGAGTGTCAATTCTCACGGATTGAAGGAATATACGCTAAAGAGGGCCGGATAGTCTCCGTGTTCGCTCTCCATTCTCCATAACTGCAATTGTCTGGGTGGGAGCTAGAGTCAGGGATGGTGGTGGTACGTCCGCATTTACGATTTTCTTACCGTTCTTCTGCTGATCAATTTTTTCAGGTCCACATAGTGAAGTTCAAAAGGCTTGTCTCGCCCATGCTGAACGCCTAGGTACGTATTTGACAAAGCAAGGGAAACTCTAGGGCTGATGTACTCCTCACATAGCAAAAGGCACCCTCTTCCATCCTGTGCACCGTATCGAAGCCGTCCAGAGCATGATCCTTGTTTCTGCTTTTCAAGATAATGGATGGTTACCTGGAGGTCATGCCGTAAGGATGGCAGTTGACATGGGGATCAATAGATCTTTTATCCATCTTTTGAGGACAGGTATGGGGAAGGGAAAATCGAAGGAGGAGTTGGAGCAGGAGAGGACATTAGTGGTACACTCGAGAGTCTGGTTTGGGGTGAGTGTCGTTTCCTTGTAGTCATGATGCTCGCTGACCTGAGTTTCAGTTATATTTGATGGAACATCAGTACGGCTATTGCTTCGCCCTTGGAATGTACTATATTTACTGACGAGCTTCTAGGATGGCATACGGTTCAGGACGACCTGCAATCATAAGGGAAGACGAAACTATCCACCAATGCAGACGTCTTCTCGATCATCCACTATCCATTACCTCTGATGCGAGACTTGTTTCAACAGTCGAATTGACTGCACTACGCTGTAAGTGCAGCGCGGTCCTGCTTCTGCTTGATATCGCTGATGGTTTTTGCAGCCCCCTTGCATATTGAGCTCACTGCAGCGCCAGATCTTCCCATTGCCGAGAGTACATTGCGCAGGTTGAAACAAGCAAATCAAGACTTTGACGCATGGGAGAGGTATTGGGATAGGATCCTGAGTGCGTAGCAAGGACCGTCACCGTACTCTTGACGCTGATCGTTTATTGCGCACAGCCGATCGTTTTGCAAAGAGCAAGGGCGACTTTTTCCGAGAGTCTCTCATAATTCAGCGTCAATATGCCGAGTAGGTTGTAGTTTTCGTAAGGTTCTCTCTTGGACGCTAAGAAAGAGCTGCAGGCTTTTCGTTAATTCCCAATTACTCCGGGGAATCAAAGAACCGTCTGACGTTGTTGGTATGCCCGAAGAAAAGCGAGCTTTGGCCATTCGGGCTATGAGAAATGCTCAAAAGTGTCTAGATATTTGTTTACATGGCGAAAACGTATGTGTGCCGACTTTTAGGAACTATACTTTATGTCTGACTTTGCGTTAGTATCGCAATGGTTTGCGCTACGCAGTGCATTACACTCGTGAGTCACGAGGTAAGGGGGTAAGTTGAACTGGACTAACGGGATCAATAGACGTCTGCGCTGCCTTTGCAGCCTCTTTTTTAATACGTATCGCTAGACTGTTTCCCTATGAGTTGAATCTGAAGAAAACAGCAAAAGATATCGAAGAGCTTGCTTGCATATTATCAGAGAGTTAGTCAATCGATCAAATCTGTCATATGCGTCTGAAATGACGCCTTTTTAGTTCCTGCTGGTCGCTACGCCCGCTCTCTTCGACTTATCCTTCGAAAAGCTCGTCGACAAAAGGTAATACCGGCTCCGAGCGTGATATCTTCCCCCAACAGACTCAATGTTCCTTTACCTGGGGGACATCCCGGTAAGACAGGTGACGCACCTGGCGCTTCTGGAATCACTGCATTCTCTCCTTCGCAGCTGGTCAATCCCTCTTTCTACCCCGCAGCCAGCCCTGCTACTTCAGTTGCTGCAGGAGCCAACGTAAACTCCGCTCAGGCGCATATATCACCCAATTCTTCAATGCTGCTAAATGCAACTAACCAGATTATCAACGACTCCCCCTCGTCAGTTGAATTATTCGAATTCGATTCCTTGTTCGCACATGAGACAATGGAAAAGGCAGGAATTCCACTTGGAGAAAACGACCAGTTACCCTTGTGAGCTTTGCCTGTCCCTTTCACATGTGCATTGTAACTCATGTATATCCAAGGTTCTTGGACGGTCAGTCCCTCGGTGGATCGGCTGCTCCGACCGACACAGCACCCTACGTGGGACTTGAACAGTTTTTCATGCCTCAGGACGTTGACAGTAGGCTAGTTGATCCGTCCCTGCGGACTGAGGATCAACAGGCACAGAGCAGCGGTATGCCGATGGACGTTTGGTGGTAGAAGGGATAACGATGAGGTTATTGAGAGCAACTCGATTTGCAAGGGAGAACAACTTGAAAGAACTAATTTTCGACTTTACATTATTCATTCCGGATTGTGAGGTGGTCCGAAACGCTGTGTATTAATAACTTTCTTTCTTGGGAATTTTTATTTTATGATGTAGTCATTGCATGCGTATAAATATGAATGGTCAAGGGGAGATACATGGACAAGCAATAAGTCACTGCGGATCTTGGCAACATTATTCAACCGGCAACGACGAAAGAACAGGTATGCATGTCGATGTAGTTTTATATTGCGCTGATGGCGATGGTGGTGATGGGAGATGGATGACGGAGAAGCCGGTAATTAATGAGCTGCGATATTAATTTTATTTCTTAGTTACTAATTAATTAACATTTTTTGGCCTATAACTGCCACACAGCCATTGCCGCCGGCGTACACGTGGAAGAAACCGGACGGACTCGGTGATGTTGCTGTTCCAGCAGGGGGGAAAGGCGATTTCCGCACGTGGCGGGCCCTGTGGACGTCATCAGCTTTGGCAGAAGTCCCTTTGGACCGATACCCTGGTCCCGTTTCTCCTCTCGCTGGCGCCCGACTCTTTCCATCGATTCTTTGCTCTTGGTTTTGTTACACACGTCTCTATATCCGCAATTCCGCCTTCGCTCCATACATCCTCGCCATTCTCGCCTCCATTCCCTCAACCACAGCCTCCAAAACCCCTCTATCACTGTATATCTTTCACTTCATCTTGTCACATATCTTGTCTACATCTCTTCCTTTGTGGATCCCGTAGCTCATCTCAACTGTCATCTTCAACAAACCCACATACGCATCTCGATTTCTATACCATCCACCAGAGCCTCGAAATAACACCACTATGACCCTCCCCGAAGTTTGCAAGCAATTTGAACCTTATTTCATCTTGGACGATGCGAAGCTCGTCGATATCGTCAAGCACTTCCGTAAGGAGATGGAGGAAGGTCTTGCGAGCTATGGAAAAGACATGGCTATGATTCCTACCTTCGTTACTGGCGTTCCAGATGGTACTGAAGAAGGGTGAGTCTTTAGCGTTACTAGGGCGATTAGGGAATGGAGACAAGAAACTTTCGCTTTTCATGTTGGAAAAAAAAAGTTTGCTCGCTATAGAATGATCAGCTGATTTTTTTGGGCAGCGTATTCTTGGCTTTGGATCTGGGAGGCACCAATTTGTAAGTCATTGCAGTACATGGCTTTTTTGAATCACGCCAATCATCGTCCCTTTTCGTGATGCTGTTGGAAGGCCGATCGTGGACGGAGGCTGATTAACTGAATTTCTCCTGATGCCCGTTCAATAATAGACGCGTCTGTTTGATTCTTCTGCAAGGCCACAACCAATTCAAGATCAAACAGCAAAAGTATAAAGTATCAGAGGAGCTTAAAACGGGCCAGGCGCGGGTGCTCTTTGGTGAGTAAATGTTTAGGTGTAATTTCTGAATCAGAGTATCTAATGGTGGAGAGTTGCAGATTACATTGCAGAATCTGTCGATAACTTCCTTACCGAAGTTGAGAGTCACGAAGATATTGCTATACCCGCCACCGGCGAGCCTATGCATCTTGGGTTTACCTTTAGGTGCGTTGCGTCCGCCGAGGAACCTTATCTCAAGCTGATGCACATCGCAGTTTCCCTGTGGAACAAACTGCTATTGACGCGGGCAAATTACTTACATGGACCAAGGGCTTCAACACGAAGAACGCTATCGGCCACGATGTCGTTCGTCTTTTACAAGACGCTTTCGACCGCAAGCACATGCATGTCCGATGCAGTGCATTGGTTAATGACGTAAGTACCACCTTTTCTTCCAAACTTCAGCTCACAATACATCGTACAGACTGTGGGCACCCTTCTTTCCCGCTCATATCAGAGTGGTCCTGCTCTCATCGGTGCCATTTTTGGCACTGGTACAAATGGTGCCTATATCGACAAGACACGAACCATCAGCAAGTTGGGCAAAGAAAAAATTGAGGACGCCGAAGAGGGCGGCGAGCATGCTGGAGAATTTATGGTCGTCAACATGGAATGGGGAGCGTTTGACAACAAGGTCTGTGTAGTGCCCTTGTGATCAATAGACTAGGGGTTGACACAAAGCAGAGGCAGTGCCTACCTATCTCCATTTTTGATAATAAACTGGACCGAGAAAGCATAAACCCGTGAGTTGGGCCATTTTTTCAAGTCAAAAAGATTATGCTAATCACTTTACATCATGCAGGCGGAAGCAAGCTTTCGAGAAACTGGTGTCCGGCATGTGTAAGCCCATGTTTCAAAGAAAACGTCGTCCTTTTTAGGCCGCTGACATTGTCAACAGACCTAGGTGAAATCACTCGTAACATGCTTCTCTACATGATTGATTCCTCTCTCCTCTTCGGGGGTCACTCCAGTGAGATTATCAACACGCATTATGGCTTCGACACTTCTTTCGTCTCTGGTATTGAAGGAATCTCTTCTCCCGAGGAGGTAAAAAAGTTAATCGTCAAGGAACTCAAGGTTGACCCAAAGCACGTTACGGATAAGTGTCCCGAGATTGTTCAGTGGGCGGTACGATTGGTTTCCGACCGAGCTTGCAAGCTTGCCGCCTGCGCTATTGCAGCTGTTGTCCTTCATACAGGCAATGACAAGGCTCCAGAGGGTGAGGAAGACAAGGGTGTGGATGTTGGTGTGGATGGCAGTGTTGCCGAGTTCTTACCCATGTTTAGTGAGAGGGTGATGGCCGCATTGAAGGCTATCCTCGGTGAGAAGAGTGCGGCAAGGGTGAAGTTGGGACTGGCCAAGGATGGGAGTGGTGTCGGTGGTAAGTTGCCACGAGGATTTCTAGTCACTCAGTGCAAGTAGTCGCTTACGGGAAACGCAGCGGCTCTCACTGCACTCCAGGCCAAGAAGGCATTAGATCGGCGATCAGACAGGTCAATCAAGTTCGTCCCTGGCGAACGTGGACCTTAAAATAAGACACCTAGCAATTTTTTGTACCGTACCTTACTTTATCTACCTGTTTCGCTCGCGCATGTGTGAATATGTGTCGTTTCGGCCTTTATTTTGGCGTTGTGAGAAGTAGCAAACCAAAGATGGAGATCATCTGTCATCTTGAGCCTGGAATACCGCTGATGCCATATTTTCTGATGCATTAGCTTGTCAAACATTCCTGTTTGAATAGTGCATATGGTAATGCTAATGTACAACTGTGATGAGACAAAAAGAGAGCAGCAGAGAAGATTATAACGCGTGAAGCTTTCTAACGGGGAGGAATTTGACCGGATAGCGCTTGAGGTAGGGCCAAGGGGGGACTGTAGCCTAATTTGATAGTTAGCTTGAGGATTTCAGAGTGGGTACAAGTCCCAGCTTACAATAATAAGTACAGCAAAACCAGCTGCGAAACTTTCCACGCCCAGCAAGACCGAGCCACTAAGATAGGATAAGACGAACGACAGCGCCTGGCAATTTGCTGTACGGTAAGTGCTCATTCGTGGGCTGTCTGTTGCGGGAGGTTACTCACGGTAAGGACAATGAATGTGGTTTGAGTGTAAGAAGTGACGAGCTGCTGAGATTGCGGATCCTGTAGGAAAATGAGTGAGCTGTCGGACTGATATCGTGATAGGCTTACGATTCGGCCCTCGAGAGTTCTTTGTATGAGGGGTGGGAGGTGATTCATATTGGGATAGGCGGCGAGGTGCTATCGACTGCTTTCTTAGCGGATATGCTAAGACCGTCAACTGCTGAGCTTGGGCAACAGAAGAAGAGAGGAGATCAACATCGGTATCCGCCGCCTTGTTCCCGCTAAATAAAAAATACATAACGAGAAGGCACAACAAGTATGACCTCAGACGGGAGCAATTGGATGGTGCCACAGTCGGCGATTCGAGCTGCCGGTGCCCGGAGGCTGCTAGCTGGACGGGAAGTTACGTGATCTCGGAACTTGACGTCATTATATTACTCGCTGGGCCGCCTTGCTGATCTCGTCGTCATATCTCTCCTGCTATATAACTCCACTCTGACATCTTTTCATCTCTCCCCTCAATCTCAAAACGCACGGTTCCCCACCCAAACGATCTTCCACACATCCCACGTCTACTACAACTCATCGCGCGTTTCACATAGCCCATCACGGCGTCCGAAGCAGTACAGCTAGGCCTCGTCGGCCTTCTCACTAGGCCAGTGATCAAAGCAGTCTTCCCCTCGGAGCGTGCACTCTCAACTTCGACCCACGAACAGGCCAAGGACAAGTCCGTCCAGGCAGCAGAAACTTCTCCTGTATCAACCGGCGCTACTTCTGAGCTCTCTGATACTCAGTGGTCTCCCACGAGTCCCGGGCCACCTGTCTTGCAATCGACAGCTGTCATTTCACAAGGCGATTCAGCGCCTGGCCATTCCATTCAAGAGACAGCCGAAGCCTCATCACCACCGTTGACATTCCCCGAACCCACCTTGCGAAGAGATCTTGCTGCAACGAATCCGGATCTCGGTGCCGTTTCCACCACTGCCAAAGAAACTCAGATCTCTGAACAACCAATGGATAGACGTTCTAATAGAGCCCTCGACGCATCCGCACAACGACCGTCCAGTATTACCTCCGCTACCCCCCAGCCCGTAATCCCAGTGACCGAGACTAATAACATGGCAATCGTCCCGGCCAACTCTGAGAATGATACTCTACTCGCCAACAGGGCAGCGGGTATCAACCTCAACGAGAGGCCAGCCAGCCGAACCACTCGCCGCAGCTCCCGTGCCAATGGAATTAAACCAGGGGCTGGACAAGGAGTTTGGGACCTCGAAGACGGAGAGACTAACGGAGGTAAGGGAGCGTCTGATTACGTTGAGGATGGAGATAGGACCTCTGTGAACCGTGGTGAGAACGGTACCAACCCTGGGCTGGAATCTGTTCTGAATGCGGACCCCAAGGACTTTAGAGACGAGACATACGGTGATACTGAAAGACCTGCGTCAGTGTTCCTCTGAATCTGGTGGTTGGTTGTCTTGTACTGACAGTTGTGGTTAGCATGAATTTGCGCCCTTCTAGATCTTATGTCAAACCTGTTCCTATCGTCACGACTTACGAGCCTCAACTCCCCGATGGCGCATCTGCCAAGCGAAGGTCGGTTGCAGGATCTACACGGGCTCCCAGTTACAAACGTGCACCTTCTCGTGCCGCCTCCATTGACAACGAGGCTGCACAGAAGCCCATGAGCCCTAGGCGTGAAGCTTCCAAGGCTGGCTCCGTCCATTCTAACACCTATGCTGCCGATATGGGTCCTAACGGCTATGATAATCAACCTCCTCGTCCTGTTTCCAGGACCGCCTCTGCACGCAACCGCCACTTTGACCAGGCTGGGGCTGCTGGAGTTGGCGCTGCAGCCGGAGGACTTGCTGTTGGTGAATTTATCTCTCAGCAGCGTCAGCAAGAGCTTCAAGGAGGCAATTCGAGGCATAATAGTGGAGTCGCCTTGCAGGATGGCGGACCTGTACCTCGCGCCACGACCTTTGAGGAGCCTTCCGACAATCAGCAAGGTGCTGCACGAACTTTATCTCCTCGTCCTCAATCCTCCTTTGGTCATCGTCCCCAGCCTCAACTCCTGGCAATCAATGAAGGCCAGGGTGATTATCAGCCGCAAGATGGTAGGGATTCTAGAGCGGGTGTCCTCGGTAGGAATGGTACAGTCATGAGTCGAGCCAATACTCTGGGAAGGAACGGGAATTTGTCGAGAGGTGCCAATGGAGGAACAGTTGGAAGCCGAAAAGGTGCTTTCGGTAGGGGTGCGGGCGCTAGCATCGGCACTCAGCCTGAGGAGGTCCTGGGCAGAGAGTAAGTCTTATTTCATTCATTCGCCGGCCGGGTGCAAATCTAATCTCATAATGTAGTGACATCCATACTCGTGCGGAACTTTCAGAAAGAATTCTGGATGATGCCACTCTTCATCGCCTTTCCACCATGGGTACGTAGTATGAATATCTTTGCTTGATTGGTATCGACTAACTTTGGCTTTAGAGAAGAAGGATGCTCGTCGTTTGACGAAGATCATCAAAAAGGAAGCTAAGACTGAAGCACAAGCCGTTCAAGCCTCTATCAAGGAGCTCGAGCGCCTTTGCAGCCTTCAGAAGGAGGCCGCTAATGCTGAACGCAAGTCTCAGCTTCGTCTTACCAAATGGACTACCAAAGAACACAAAGCTAGGATGCGATTCTTAAAGGAGAAAGAGAGGTATGAAAAGATTGAAGGCGAGTTGAGGAATGCCGAGAATGATTTCGAGGAGCGAAGGGATCATGCGGCCGGGTTGACGGCCCAGGTGGCTGAAAAGGTAAGCCGTGCCGCGGCCAAGCATCTCGCAGACGCTGACCAATTCCTCCTAGACACAAGATCTTGATGATCTGCGAGCTCAGAAAGCTGCGGACGATCGTGAGCGAGAAGTCAAGATCTTGGCCCTCAAGAACCCTGCCCATAGTTAACTGCAGTTCGTATCAGTTGTCAACCAGTAAGAGTGTATGGAAGGGAAAGACAAATCTACATCTTTATATATCTACATTTTAATAATCCAAAGTAGTTCGCGTAATCGTTTTTCATAGTGAAGTTCTCAGCGGTAGGGAGTCAAGATTGGCGTCGGCGGCAAGTAATCTGTGTACACGAGCATGAAGTTTTTGCACCCCTGTTAAGGCCATATAAAATAGCCCGTTTCAAATATAAAATTCATGTCGCAACTTATTAGTTTTGACTTGTCTTGTTGATCTTAACTTGCAGTTTGGATGGATAAAATTACGTAATCAATGGGTGACACGACTTTCGTTCAGTAGTGGAAAAGTTGATATATGCATCGAGAGGTTGGTGGTTTTGACATATTTATGCAGGGCACGTAACTAAGAATCTAAGACTGACCTTATTAGCTAATTTTGCCCGTTTTTCACCTTTCTTAGCTAGCTGCCAATATAAAAAGTTAGCTAATTCCCCATACAAACCTTAAAAAAACTAAGTCAGGTCTTAACTTTTATATTTGAAACGGGCTTATAATAAATAAGTACTGAAACCGTAACTTCTTTTGCGAGACCTCCGTCCGGTAGTATAAAAGTCCGTCGGACTTCTTCGTCATCCTCCAATGCGAAGTGATCGTCTTGAATATACAATTTGTCCAGATGTAAAATATGGAAATCGCTTTCCGCCATTTACCCCAATCTAGCATCCATTCTGTCTGTTCTCCTTTCTATGGTGCTGTCCAGTGTCCCCTCAGCGTCCTATTCATGACCTATTTCATGTCACTTATCGCACTTGAGGGCTCCCCTCTTGATACTTGAGCATGTTGGGAACCACCATCGCCGGCATGGTACTTCAGTTGAAGTACGCTCTTCGACATCCACATCACTTGCGTCGGAGGAATCGTCACCCCTCTCTGCATCTTCATTGTTATTGGCAATCGGTGAACATGGTTGTGGTATCTCATTATCTCTTTGCCCTGGTGAATGATGATGTGAGCCGATCGTTTTATTCTCGTGCTCAGCTACATCGCCCAAAGTTCATATGAGAGTCGTATAAGACTCAAAATCTCTTGTCCGGAAGCTTCACGAAACATCATTGGAAGAACCTCTGGTTGACTGAAGGTCTTGTTGGATAAACGTGAAAAAAGCTTCTGAAGACCCAGTACTATCGATGCTAGGAAGAGGCATACTGCTTGGAATTGGAGCTGAGTAATTTCTCTCTCGGATGACATAATAGCGTATGTAGTGGGATTCGGCGAAATCGAAATCCAATACGTTCCCACTGCTCAGCAGCGAGGGGACGTCCTCACAAAGGCACTTGGTGGAGCCGCGATCAGCGCATTGAAGCTCAAGGAAGTTCAAGACGGTTTGGAAAGCAAGGACGCCAGTGCCGATAAGATGGGAAGAACCTTGCAGGAGGTGGATGAGTAGATAAAAGAAGGAGAAGAAGGGACATGTTCGTTCAAGTGTGCGGTACGTATTCCTTGCCTTACGCGTCCTCTCCTATCTCTCACACAGTTCGCCGCCGTCTCAGCATTACGCTCGGAGGGGGGAGCCTACCAAGAGGACCCTCATATGCTACGCTGACGTCGATTGGGCTAATTGCAAGGACATTGTCAACTCTTGAAAGAGAGGCCCATATTGAAGAGCGTGTTAAAACTGCCAGGGCGTTTTAAAAGACCCCAAGGCTTAGAATTAGTCCATAGTGACTTTTTGTACCGCTCCTGCCTCATCCTGAAATGACGATTTAGCAGGGGATGTAAGGTCCTTCTATAATTGATGATGGATACTTGGGCCCTTCAGCGAGATGGAACTGGGAATACCATCCATGTTCTTCCTGGTGGTAAATCAGAATGAAATGGAGCGGTAAAAAGTGGCGGCTTTTCTCGCTGACAGTTGAGATTCTTTTACTTCCAGGGGTTTCCAGTATCATAGTAGATCTCGCGGCCGCTGCTAGGTTCTATTTCAGAGCTTGCATGGTATAGCCGCGACTTCAACCACTGTAGGGAGATTGTATCGACGACGGTCATGTTGTTTCGGGTTTAGTAGGCGTGATGAGCAGATTTGCCTACGACGGAAACGTTAGATATACATACAGCTGTGAAGTAAATTGTACTTACTTACATGAGGATCTCGTCGTTGCAGTCTTCCTTCATTGTTAGGAGCTATTTGATATAAGGATCTGCACGCGGCGACATCTGCTCAAGCCGTCTGAGAATTGCCGATCACAGTAGTTGAAGACGTCTCAGTTCAATCGACTCTAAATGTCTTTACCTTTTTCAGGAGAGGTGCATGCATTGAACCATGGACGTGGAAAACGTCGCCAAGAATGGGCCTTGCCTGAAGTCGTGCCTGATGATCTGAAATTGTCCTTATCACCTTACGCTCTTCTGTCGGCGGCGGCGTCTTTATTATTATGCTCCGAAGCGCAGCTATCCAAACGAGTCCGCTCTCCATCCCTCTGCATCTAAACGCCGCCGTGGTCCACAGCCACAACCTCGAGGTCGACCCTCTTCAGCTGCGCTTACGAGACAGCCGCGCTTACGACTCTTCAATTGCCCTTACGCAGTCATTCGATCAGCCCCCAACTTCCTCCAGTAAGTCCCGTCCCTGGCGGTGACGTTCCTCAAGCTTTAATTACGGCCCCTGGAACCAAATAACAGCAATCGCCATAATTTGGGTGCCTGCAATGTATTATGCCAAAATAAATGTTGCCCTAGGTATTGGATAGAGGACGAACGAGCATGCTAAAGGCACAACTGGCGGTGGCGAATGCTCTTCAGCTACTAAATAACCCAAGGTTCAATACACGCTGTGCCAGTGGCGCTGTACAGCTACCTCCGTCCACTGATCCTGAACCTGAACTCTACGAGCTTTTGAATACTAATTCGGAAGATACTTCTCCTCTCTAACCAATCAGACCTACCGCGTTTTTGGATGATAAGTTTATTAGGTTGGGTGGTTTGTTGGACGGTACATGTGATTCATATGTAGGAGGTACTACTATGACGAACGATGGGTCAGAATGTCGCTTTGTGTAGTTTGAAGGAGTGCGCAACCTATTGTTAAGAGAGAGGGTTTCGGTAGTTTACTTGTTGAGATAGGAGGTGTAGATGGATATATGTGTTGGGACTCGGGCCCGTTGTGCATGTGACATATGCTGCCGATAAAGTCAAGACGTTTGCCACCAACGACAACGCTCTTACTAGCAAATCCACAGTTAAGTGAATATGTTATAAAGTTCCTTCAGTCTCTGTAACTTACCTATTTTGGAGGGGACTCCAGTCAAACAGGACTTCGTGAGCTGCACTTTCTTGGTGAGGAACGATTCGGATGCATCGTTGAGAATGACGGGTTTTAGTGAATCTGAAACTGTCTACCAATGGCGAACTCAATCGACGATTGAGGCTGTGAAAAACGTCTCGCAAGCTTTGCCGCAAAAGCGTCTCAAGTCGACAACGGAACTTATCTTTTGCCTATGGGCAACGCGCCTTTTAATAATCATGCAGAGAAGGTTTGAAAAAATGGTAGAAAGCATCTCTTACAGACGTTCTGGCTTTATGGGTTGAGAATTTCCTATACAGGTATTCCAACTCATGGCGAATTCTGAGGGCTTCCTCACATCAGAAAACATCATACATGGGATGCACTGTAATTAAAAACTGTTCATAATAATAGTGTCCCTTCAAATTGTATACATATGACAAAATAGGAATACCTGGACCGATTACTTAAACTTGCTCCAACATCTCTGACTGTGATAACACAGGTCCAACTTTCGCTTTCTCATTCTGGTCAAGCCCATGTGTACCCTGGGCAGCTTCAGCTGCAAACGTGGTATGGGGTTTCCAACCCGCTGAGCGTCTGGGGCTCCCGCATTCTTCCATCATCCTATCAACCTGTTCCAGAGTGAGGCCCTTGGTCTCCCATACAAAGAGATAGGCGTAGATAAAGCAGAGAATACAGGTTGAACCCCAAAGGAAAAAGACTTTTGAACCGAGGTTCTAAGGAAGTGTCAGCTTCAAGTAAAACGTCTTGCCGAAAAACACTCACAGCCTCGTCAGTTCCAACAAGATAAGGAGTAATGACGGCGATAATACAGTTCCATAGCCAGTTAGAGGCGGTGGAGAGACCAACACCTCGCGCTCTGATAGGCAATGGGAAAATTTCACCAATAGAAACCCAAGCGCCTGGACCCCAAGTTGACGCGAAGAAGAAGACGTAAATGCAAATGAAGGAGATCTGCACCTTAACGACTGTAGTGTCTCCAGGCTTGGCGACACCGATGATACCGACAATGAACTCGCAGATAAGCATACCGAGGGCACCATAGATAAGAAGGGGTCGTCGACCAAATCGCTCGATAGTCCAGAAGGACACAGGTGTGGAGCAGACGTTGACTAAAGTAGTGATGAGAGAAATCAAGAAGGGGTTCGAGATAGTCCCAAGGTCGGTGAAGAAGGTGGTTCCAAAGTAGAAGATGAAGCTGGACATCACTGTCAGTAAATTTATTATAAAGGACACAGAAAAGCGCAAACTCACTTGACACCAGTCCATTGCTGCATCATTTGCATGGAAATACCGAGAAGGGTTCGACGAAGGTTAGAACCAGGGTTGCGAATACCACCAGTGAAACAGGCAGCCCAAGAGGAGAGGTAAGTCACATTGGGAGTAAGCTCAGTCTCGTACTCGTGATTGGCCACAATTTCGGCGATTTCATCCTTGATGTAATCAGAGTCCACAGGTTGACCTCGGACTCGAGACAGTGCCTTTCTTGCCTGTTCGATCTTGCCGGCCTTGACATACCAACGAGGAGACTCTGGAAGCAAAAGGAGACCACCACCGAGGATAAGACTAAGGTGGAAATCAGCATTGTTTTCGATGGAATGGAAGGAAAGACACTGACGCCCAGGCAAACTGAATGGCGATGGGGATACGGTATGACCCGCTATCGGTCCGGTTCTGAGTTGCGTAACATACACAAGAGGAAAGAAGAAGACCAATAGTGATGCAAAACTGGTAACCCGAGACAATAGCACCTCGAACCTTTAAAAAATGAGCTGGGTGCAATAAATTACGTTTATAATGAGCATACCTTTCGAGGAGCGATCTCCGACATGTAGAGAATGATGATCGCTGAAATGAAACCGACACCAAACCCAGCGATGAGACGACCGGCCACCAGCTGCGGAATTGGTCAGAACCTCGAACACTCAACTATCGTACGAATTAACTCACCAAGCCGAGGCCAGTTGAAGCAGTCTGCAGACAGCAACCAACGATAAATACACAACAACCAGAAACGATAGTAATCCTTCGACCGAAGTAGTCGGCAAGGTCACCAGCGATGATCGCACCAAAGAACGTTCCGGCAGAAAGAATGGAAGTGATCAAAGACTTCTCCCAAGCTGGCAGAGTGAAGGCATCTTTGGTCGCCTGATCCGCATCGGCGCCAGGAATAGGAAGACCCGTCATCATGTTGATGAAGTAATTCATACCCAACACGCCGTTCATGTAACCAGAATCGAAGCTACCGACAAGAAAATCAAAGCTAGTCAGTTCCCGAAGTGAAAGAAATTGGGTCAAGACTTACCCGAAAAAGATACCACCGAAAGAGGCAAAGACACAAAGGAGATAAGCCTTAACAGTCACAGGAGCCTCCACCCGCTCGGGGCTGAGAGGCGCCGAGAGGACGCCAGGACCACCAGGCACTGATATCATAGTTAGTAAGACTGCAACAATGAATATAAGAGAAACACCCACTAATGTTTGAGTGTTTAGTAGTTGTGTTGTAGAGTGTGAATTAAAAGAAGGAAAATGTGTTCTCCCACTGAAGTATTTTTCACGGTGTAGGAGATGGAAGTCGTGAGGAGTGGCAGTCTCCGATGTGAGTTTGTTGCTGAGGTGGGAATGAAATTACAATGCATTGTTGGCCCCCTTTTATAGACGTGCGGAAACGGAACTCAATTCACAAGACTGTACGAATTATGCCCATCGTACGTTGTTTGATGGGAAAGAACCAGGCTCGACGGCAAAAAAAACAACATGCGGAAAGGGCGGAAAGGGCGGAAAAGGCGATCGTGCCTAGAAAAAGACCGAGCCAATGGGGCAACGTGGGGCAACATTAGGGTTTCCCTGGGGCAATGCGGGAGGCTTTTCTTTCCTTCACAGGATTGAAGTAAATATTACCCTGAACATTTTCCTCTGCCGAAATAAATTGTGCCTACCCATCAGGCACACTGCCGGTTGTGGTTGTTGTTGGTCGCCGCGATCAACCGCAGTAACGCAAGGGTGGCATAAGACAGACGTTCGAGAATCGCGGAAAAGGAAAAAAGAGGAAAAGAGGAAGGCGGAAAGACGAAGAGGAAACACAAAGGGAGAAGAGCAAACTAGCATAGGGATAGGGGATAGATGATAGATGGAAGAGGGAAGTCGTTAAGAGACAGGCGATAAGAGAGAGGATATGCGTAGAATCTGAAAGCTGAAGCTGAGAACTAAGAACAGAGAGCCCTTTTTACCCCGACGGCTCTTCGGCAAACGGTGGGGGGGATCAAAAAGTAACCGCAAGCGCTAGTGATGGAAAACCAAATTCTTTGCGGAAAGACAAACGACGCCGTAAATTCTCACCAATGGCCTACTACTATCTACCATGTGCTGCCTTGTGCACCTGACTTCCCCTGGTTCCTATGACTTCCACCTAATTAGGATAGCCAATTTAGCCAAGTCGAGCGAGATATTGCACATTCTACCATGATTGATGTTTCACAAATCATCCTTCAACTTGGGACAAAGATTATTACGGCAGCCAACGTCGGAGGACGATAATGGTTATGGATTCATGATACGTCAAATGTGGTGTGCTCAAATTAATCAGTGTCTTCTTGTGCTCTATAGAGTCAGTGTATTTTGCAACGCTGCTCTCGTATCCTATTATTACAAGGTACACGAGCATACGCCTTGCATGGTTAAAAGCTTCGGTTCGTGTATACAAGATTGTATGCCGACCAACTAAGATCGGGGGATACATACACTTAGACATAAAATAGCAGGTATTACTAAGCCCGTTGATTGTTGTCGTTGATTATCAGTTCATTGCACTCTTTACCCCCCACCTCCTACATAGGTGGAGTATTGTGCATTGTCGGTCAAGTACGATGGTATGCAGTATTACCCCTCGTGATTTCACCATCCGCGTATAACGGTTGACTGAGTAGCCGAAGGAAACAGAACAACGGATTATAGCCAAGAACTATTGCTGGCCGGTATGCCTGCCATGATGGCTGACAACGGAAAATGTCGCAGCCCATTGCCGCACATTCGATCTGGCTCGCTTCTGATTGCCCTGACAGTGCCCGGCGGGATCGGGGAATCTGAAAGAGACTAATCATAATAAAAGTCCAAAGGGAACCAGGAACCAGGAACTCTGTCAGATCACCAGATCCGGATCATCCATCACATAACGAGAAAAGAAATGAGGAGGGATTGGGTCGTCGAGCGTAATAGAAAAGAGATGAAAAATGAGACATAGAGAAGATGAGAGGTGGAACCGAGAGCCGATCGAACTGAGAATTGCGGATCGAAATCCCCTAGATTCCAAGTTTCATGCCCCATTTTTCAAATGGCTGGCCCCGGACGACTCCAAGTCTCAACCCCATTTATAAGGCTCTTAACAGGCAAGAATAAAACTGTACGGCGTAATATGCAGGGGAGGCCAACAGTCGGAAAATCATCGGGTTTCTTGTTTATTAAAATGTACCTGATCGAATATTTCCATAGCCATCTCCTCATCAGCATTCTTTTTCGGCCTTTGTTGTCTACAACGGCAGTGCGGTATACGTGTCAGTTAATGAGGCGACCATGAGTCATTTAACAAGGCGAAATTAGGACTACGGGGGACAGATGTTGACAATGCAGAGGCAGTTTGAAAATGAAGCAGAGGCATCTTGGGGGAAGAATGGAAAAAGGAAGACGACGGGAAGTATAGGGAGAAGAAGAAGACTCCGCTGATCCAAGGCCACTGCTTGTTGGACTTGACAGTTGTCCACACCTCGTTCAGGTGGGCGCATAGCTTATTGCTAGAGTGACAGACTTTTGCCAAGGCGTAAGCCTTGTCATTTTTAGCAAGTTTTAGCAGCGGACGAAGTAGAACCTGCCGTCTGTATTACTCCATCTTGAAAAGCTGACAAGTTCTATGCATCGGTCCGTATCTCGAGGATGGACAACAGACTCGCGCTAGCTCATTTTAGCCCATTATTGGCGATTTCTTCTGCCTGTGGGAGACGCTGGGTTTTTACCAAACATTCAGCGCTGTTGATGACTCTTTGAGGATCTTATGAAGGGTTGTCAGAACCATCGGTAGATAGGGTCCCAACATTGAGGAAGGATGTTGGTCGAAATGGAAAAAGTCGAAGGAAAGGGAGACAGACCGAGTAGAGAGCGCGGTTGGATTGTATATAAACCTCTTCACACCCTTACGAAGATCCCTTGACGATCAATATCATATGTATTAGACATAATATATACCTCCATCCTCACTATATGTCTACCGGTCGGTCATATCCATACCGACTACCTGCCTCTTACCTGGCCTTACAAGGGTATCATTCATCAGTGTCGTCGTCGTCATCGGTGAGGACACTACCGATCATCAGCGGCATGATATCAATGACAGTCAAAATATGCCGCAGCACAGCACCATCTACAACAACGCGGAGTTGAAGAAGTGTGGTGAGGGCAAGATGCGTCGTACCTAGAAACAATCGCAGTGCAACTAAAATTAATACAAAAAGAAGAATAGATAGATATTCACTTCCACCCACTTCTATTCTCCTTGATCTCTATTATTATGG
This sequence comes from Cryptococcus deneoformans JEC21, assembly GCF_000091045.1. Lineage (NCBI taxonomy): Eukaryota > Fungi > Basidiomycota > Tremellomycetes > Tremellales > Cryptococcaceae > Cryptococcus > Cryptococcus deneoformans. The sequence goes on from NC_006684.1 coordinate 798,170, forward strand.
CAGCGGCTGAGCTACTGGTGCTGACTGACAGCGAGAGAGTTGGGAGGTTCAAGATGAGCGGCTCCAATAGCAACCTTGCCTTTGGCAAAGTTATCCTTGGCCAGAGTGCTTAGGACTGACCTCGTCCTTGGCTTTTCGCGTAAGATCAGTGTTGTTTTTGCAAAGGTCTTTGACTTCTTGTATAGCATCATTGTATTGTTGTCATTGGTTTGGCCCAGCACTTGCTTAAACAAAAAAGGGAGGAGACCTTGAAGGCTGTTGTTTAGCAGCGCGTAGGTTGTTCAATATGTACCTGCAATCTACGTCGTCAGAATCGCTGATGGAGACTCATGATCTGTTGATTCTGTTGTTGAAAATTCATTTTGTAGCGTTGCAGCTGTTCAGTCACAGTTGGGGTTTCTTGAAAGTACGCCGATCTTTATGTAAGGAGATAGAGAGGGGGCGCAATAATCGACAAAGAAAAATATCTCAGGTATTTTGATTATGTATCTTGTAGCACATGGTGGTACGTCCCCAAAATTCACTGCGGCGGCCTTGAAAATCGTAATATGTTTACAAGATGTACGCTGTATTGGTATTACGCTTAAGTCAATGTGGACATTGTTTCCCACATATGATCATCTTTCCTAATTATCCAGCCAGTTATTACCATTGGTTGGTGCGTATTAAATCTTACAGATAACAATCTCCTGTTTGTACGACACAATACATGGCTGATGGCATCGGTTGGTATGCAAAGAAATTCCGCTCTTCAATCGTATGTGATGTAAGATTCCCTTTTTCCAAACTGGACACAACTATCATTGTTGAATTGATATATTTTGGATTTACAAATATAGTGGTGCTGGCTAAACCTGAGGCGGTTCTTATGCCCTAGGCCTCCTTGATGCCTCAGAGGCCATACGAATAGCCCAAGTGAGCCTATTGAAATGATCAGCTTCGTTTCCGAACATTACAAGAGCAACCCTTACTCGTAGCTCTTGGTGGCATCCTCAAAGGAAGAAAGAATGTGGGGGTCGGGGCCGCCTTCGATACAATCGATGAAAGATGAAACCTCAGAGAAGAAGGGGTCATCATCAGTGTAACTGTGACGTTCCTCGTGATCATCTACAGGCAAAGTTAGGATTGCACTGTATCAACATCCATTAGGGTGCTCACCTCCAGGACGTCTGACGTAGAGAGTAGGAGAGTTGTAAGGGTCGATAAGCCTCATGTGGTATCCTGTGTGCGAGTCAGGTTAGAAAAACATTTTGTTTGATTCAAGCTCACCATCGGCCCAGACTTCCAGTTCGCAAGAGTACGCAGTACCCTGAAGAGCAACGGCGTGCTGGAATGATCCGACTGCACCGTTTTCGTACTTCCAGATGGCACTGGTAAGACGGGGAACCCTCAAATCCTCGTCGATCTTGGACTCATCGATGGGAATCTTGGAAAGCTTTCCAGGCTCTTCGTACCATTCAACGGAGCGAGAACTGAAATTCAGTCAGTTACGGAAGGTACACTGATATTCTGCACTTACGCGATACTGTTCATATCGACGTCACCGCCGAAGTACCTAGATAAATCACAGAAATGAGTACCTTGTTCGATGACAGGGCCCATGTCAATGGCCTTGTTCCACCAGGCAGGCTTGGCAATAGCCTCATAAGCACAAGACTGTATGATATGATTAGCGAACTTGCACTCATTTACACGAGGACTCACGTAACGGGCATTGGTGGCCATAACAGTAAGGTTGTTCTCATGGATGATCTGTTTCATCTTCTGAACGCATTGGAGATACCTGAGCATGTATCCGACAGACACAATATTGCCATTCTCGACGAGCCTTTGGGTGACCTCCTTGGCAGCTTGGACAGTACCGGTGCCCACGGGCTGACTAGAGTTCAGCTAATCTGAATAGCGGTAACGTCATAAAACTCACCTTCTCAATGAAGTACGCTGTTTTGGGGAAGAGCTTGAGCATCTGGATTTCAAGATCTTGCCCCTTGGTAGTACCGCCACGATAGGCAGGAGGGCAGCCTACAACGATAGCGCTTGTCAAATGAATCAGCATTTGACTTGAATCAGGAACCGGTAATATTCACTTGGGGTCTTGTATGCCTTGGTTCTTCAAATCCGCGTGGTAGTCCTCAATAGTTTTATAGACTTTAGTGTCTTTGTAAGCAGACTCGACGAAAGATTGTCGCTTGCCGTCAAGCACCTTTTCGGCACGTTCAAGTGAAGGATCAATAAGAGCGGTGACCTTCAAACGGGGACCGAGTTTGTGTTCAAAACGGAAAGAATGGCTAAAGGTGCATTAGCAAGAAGTCGGAGTTTTAACATGCACTAGAATCTAGCTCACTTCCAAGGACCCTCGTCGGACCCAAACATGATATTCTACAGGAGAATATTACTATCAGCTGGGAACAACAAAGGATTGAAGGTCAGACTCACGCCAGCACCAATCATGACCACGTTGAAATCCGCTCCGGGCTCAGGAGGAGGTTGTCTAAACATAGCGTCAGGTGCCATAGCAGTGACAGCGATTCCACGACGATGAGAAGGGGCAAGGGGCGCATTGCAATGTTCGGTAAATCCATGCCGAGGGAGGAGAAGAGTCGAGGTGGAGATAAACCGTTTCCGGAGAGGAAGAAGATCGGGCGATCGGACAGTGGAATTTGCAAGAAGTTGCCGTTTCAAACAAGTGCCCATGCGGATGATAGCGGGAGTTGGGATGATGATTGCGTGAAGGTTGGGGTGCATGTTGGGTGAGGGGTTTCGAGTGGTTGCAAAGCAAGTTGAAAGTAATTGAAGTTGAGAACACGTGTGACAGGATAAAGGTCACGATTCCAAGTTGAAGGACGCATTTTATATCCCAAGGGCAACAACCGCGTCAGAAGGAAAGGTTTGTTGTCGTGCAAGGTTGCGGAGCCAAAGGTATGGTCGAGAAACCGATGTTTCGCCGCACGGATCAGCAAAACCAGATGTAGCACATACAGTAATCACGTGGTAAAGGAACCATAAAAGAGATGGACGTCGCAAGTGATGGATGATGCGCGAGCAATGAATGTTGGCGCAAGGAAAGTCGCCAAATTGATAATTATTGAGGTGTTAAGAGGAGGAATTATCATTGTGATGGGTATTCCCAGCCATCAACGAGGGAAACAAGATGGTACGCCAACATCGACATTTGTATCGTACGCCATATGGCAGGGAAGCAGGATATGTAACCCGGACGGATGGGCGTGCCGGGAGTAAAATGTATGGATTGGGGATGAAAGATGGAAACAGTTTGGTGACGATGGACAGTGCGCGAAGGAAAGGAAGGGCGAGGGATAATCGGCCAGACGCAGCGGCCAAGCGACGGTGCCAGCCGACAACCCGTGGGGACCCGCGGACACCCGCAGAGGCGAGGAGCGAAGTCAGGTGCAGGGTAAAGAAAAGTGCCCGTCGCCGCCACAGCATTTCAACGCCATATACAGAGCAGCGCGAGCAGGCATCCAGCGTTTGGGGTGGAGGCACCGTGCGTGCATGATTCGACCGAATGCCAAAGGAAGGGCAGACGAGTCCATAGCATGAAGATCGGTCCGAAATCAAAAATAAAGAGGTAAAAATGGGGAGATAAAGAAGGAAGAACACACATCAGCAACCTTGTTCATCCCTGGGAATCGACCGAAACGATACAAGATCGAGTATCACTCACGTATCCATTCGGACAGGCTTGTCCACGTTGATACCGGAATGGGGGGCCTCCTCCATACCTCCATCTCCCAAAGGAAGCGAAGCTTCAAGCTTGCTGATAGGAGAAGATGTGAAGGCCCGCGCAAACAGAGAGCTCCGGAGCCCAGACGTCTTGAGGGTCACAGGTGCTGGGAGAGCACGAGAAAAAGTCGAGAGGGGGGCATGGCGAGAGAGGACTGCTTGAGGAAGCCGAGCGCGAAGAAGGGGAGCACGGAACGACATCTGGATTGTTGTTTGGTGTTCTGCGAATTCGAAAACGACAAATGAAGTAAGACGCACGAAATAAGACGCATGGAAAAAGAACAAAGGCAAAAGTCATCAGCGCGTCTCACGGAGATGACGAAACAACCGGAAGGAGGAATACTGACCAGTAGTATGTGTCTACGACGGTGGTATGCTCCACAACTTGAATCGACCTGTTTCGGGTGTTCGGGTGAAAGAACTTCTCTCGAAATCCTTCTGCGATCGGAGATAGGAAGTTGTGGTTGGGGGGTAAAATGGAGGAGCTTGATTCCAGAAGTGGGAATGACTTGCGATTTGCTCTGCTATTTATATGAACGGTATTCGCTCGTGTCTTGTTGAATCCAATTCTTGTGCATAAAATTTATTCATTTTGATTGTTTCTCCTCCTTCGCTCTCGCTCCTCTTTCGTAGGGCACACAGGGGCAAAGGAGACATGAGATGAAAATGAGGAGTTCGGGGTTCGTGGTCTGCTGGCTAAGACTGCAGTGTTCTGCAAGGGAGGGCGTCGTCTGTCGTCATCGTGTCAACCCCAGTCGTGAACGATTGGCCAATAAGCATCCAAAAAGTCATTACCGGCGGCACCCGTACCTTGCATCCCACCTTAGTCCCACAGCATTATTATTACATCCCACTCCCAGGAAAAGGACTTCCCCACGTTAAACGAAGAAATGCACCCTATCTGTTTGCGGTTCGTGGTCGGCTTCCACCTAACCCCCCGCCTTGGCGCTGTTGCACCCCGGCGGCAGACTGCAGGCAGGCTTGCTCACTAGCTCACACCTATAAAAAAAGTCAGGGAAAAGGCGCCAGGTGTGGGGTATATGAAAATAAAATGACGCAAGCTCTATTCGTTATGCTATGTACTGCACCACAGACTCTATACAACAGTCGCACCCAATTTATTCGTTTAACAGATCAAAGCTATACGTTCAGCAATAATTTATAAGTGCAGTCTGTGGCCTCCCCGCCCCCATCTCATTTTTGGGGACGCAAGAATCGTTCGTTGTATCGCAGAGATATTCGTTATTTTAGGCTCGACAAAGTCCTCGACGGACATCGGCCGGTCTCCAGCGAGGCACGAAAGTTTCGAGGAAGGGCTTGTCGCAAATTTGCAGGGGTTGTCGGAGTGATTTTGGTCTTTTTCGACCATTTTCAAACGACCACTGTTCATGCATACAAAGGTAATAAGACCTAAATATTTCAGAGGATGATACTACAGGACAAGGCCTTTCTTCCACAGGATAAATATTGGGTCTGTAAATAGCCCAGTGTCATGCATAACGGCCACAAAGTCAGGGTTCATCTCAGATTTGATTCCTTCGGTAAAAAAAAGAGCGGCAACGAAGGTATTTCACTATTGTTACACCTTCGCCCTCATCCGCCTTACATGAAACACCTGTCGGCTTTGATGCAACCAATCCCTCACCCTAGCCACCTCTTTACGCTTCCCATGCCGTAGGCGACCTCTTGGACAAATTTTGCCGACTCCTTCCCTAGAATTAGACAAATCCATCTTGGTGAAGATGTTCATGTGCATTTGTGCCATTGCGCCATTCTGAGCTGTGATTACTTACTGTGCGTACTATACAGAACATTGCAGTTTACTACGACGGCGAAGAAGAGTCCAGAAAAAACTACAGGACTATTAGTTGCCATCCTTTTGTGAGTTGTACTGGTACTGTATCCGTCATCCACAAGCAACTGTATTTAAGTACATAGGATCCTTTGCCATGCATCAGAGCATAATGGTAATGTAGTGCATTCTTATCTGACAACCGCCCGCTAAAATTCGAGATAATTAACCAATGGCTATCATTCGCTCTAACAGCTTATGAACATAGTTTGAGCCTGACCAAAATAAAAGGTGAAAGAAAAAGAAAAAAAAGAGAAATGTGACCGACTAGCGTGAAGGTTAGCTTCATGTAAAGATTCACTTACAACTGAGAATGTCGATACACCGTGAATCTCTTGATCTCGGTCTACTGTACCACAAACAATCGAACGGTGCTGTCAGTGTGCATTATACACAAACACAATTTGATAATGGAATGAAGAGCATAGCCAGGCAGAGGGCGGCTGACATGGGCGGAGCTTTAGGGGACAAGAAGGCGGGGGCAGATCACTTGATGTTTGTGAAGGCTAGGCGATAGTAACAGAGAGAAAGGAAGATGAGCGAAGTAGTTAGAATCGTAAGGTACACGATTTTTAATTCTGGTATACTAATGCGGCTGCGTCAATAGACTGTTTTCCATACCCGCTGTACTACTCACAAATCATTAGTCCTTCCTCGTCCTTTTGTTTTCGCCTTCCTCTCCTTCACTATCATACGACCTTTTAGGTGCTGTCGTTGTGTCATCATTTTCCACAATGAGATCGGCATTCACCGCAGTCTCCTCTTCTGGTATGCTTGCCCTTATTGCCTTGCCTTCTTCATCGTCATCCAACGTCCCTTCATTCGTCTCATATCCTCCCTCGTCATCATCTCCAATGTCTTTTACAAGCTCTTCCTCGTCCTCATATTCAACATCACCAATAGCTTCGTCCTCATTTGGAGTGACTTCCACATCAGCTAGAGCGTCCCTGCGTGGGCCTAGTAATACTGTGAGCCTTAGAAGCCAATAAGGTAATGATGAGAAAACTTGCCTGCTTCGGCTGTGTCTCCCACAAGACCTGCGTCGTTTTCCACTTCGAGTCTGGAGGAAAGATGATCGGCGTCGTCGTTTTCACCTACCCCGGCATGCCTCGCTGACTTGCTCGTCTCTTCGACCTTCATTTCCATTCCCGCGCCAGTCTCAGCATTCTTCGGGTCGCTTTTTTCTACGATGGCTGGAAGTCTAGACGGTTCCGCCTGTTCAGCAGTCAGTTTGGATTTGTCCGATTCAGAAACAAGGACGAAGCCGGCTTCATCCGAAACAGTGTAACTTGATAAGGAATCCTGGCCGGCTGAGACCTTTGGAGACAAATGAGCCACTGAAGATGAAGCATCTTTTGAAACAGGACTATCTTCTTCTCTAAAGTCAAAGTTCTCTTTGGAGCGCTCCGAAAAATCTTGGTACTCGTTCGAGCTACCATCATCTTCAGCTCCAGCATCAAAATCTGCTTGACCATCTCCTGGCGTTGATGATGCATCGACCACTGATTCGCGAGTCGAATCAGCTTGATTCCTCTCGGTTGCCTGAGGTGATCCAGCAGCAAGGCCTGAAACATTATCAATAACGTTCCCCAGTATGGTATAATGAAATACTGACTCTCAGGAAGTAAATTATCCGCTGGATCTTTCTCTTCGGACTCTTCCGGCCAAACAGCATCGACATCTGCCTCGCTATTGTCCAAAACTTCGACAATATCATTCTTGTCTTCATTGCCTTCTAACGGCAGCAGTCAGATTTCCAATTCATTACAATTGTACATACGCTCTTACCTCTGCCAGCAGCATTGACTGCCGGTTTTGAATCCGTGACTGGGAGTTCAAGTGGTCGGACTTGGGTGGTTTCCAAAGGTCCTAGTTAATTGTTAGTCTGGCAACAAAACTATTTCAGAACAGCCAGTCTCACGATGTAATGCTCGGGCGGATACGTCTTTAGAGTTATCAACACTAAGGTCAAAATCTTGCAATTCCCCTGTATAAAGAAATGAGAAAATGATTGTAAGTTTCGAGCAATGAGCAATAAAAATGACTTACCATCATGATTCTTGTCTGAAGCCGCTTGCCTACCTTCTTCATCGGTGTACTCATCCTCAACACTCTCACCTATATTCTCGGGTTCATCGTCATAGGCTGCCTCTTCCTCTACGTATTCCTCATATTCATCATCATCATCATCGCCTCCGCTGCTTTCGAGCTTCTTTTCTGTGTGACCTTTCACTCCACTGTAATCCTGATTTTCTTGATCATGAGGCGGTTCTTCGCTGGTACTTCTACTTCTAGCAGCTTCCAACTCTGACTGAATAGCGTTGAACCTCGTAATAAACCTGGAAGATTCCCAGGACAAGTGAAGCTGGACGGGTTCAGGTAGATCACAACCATGATAAAGGTTCATAAGTTCCAAAAATGTTATCGATTGGAGATTCACATCATCCTTTTGCCGACGCATTAGCTTCAGTAGTAAACGTGTTAGAAAAAAGATCCGGCATGCTCACCTCAGACATCTTAAGATCCATAAGTTTCTCAGTTATCACCATTCCATCACCTGCACTATTGATTAATCCTTCCTTTGCGCATTCTGCCCGTATTGCACCCCAAACGTCCGCCAGACTTGCTTCAGCTAGCTCTAATTGTCGATTCTTGAGCCACACAGGAATCTGCCCGGGATCGCTCTCGACACTGGCAAACAGAGCGCGCGCGGGAGACAAGGAAGCAGGCAAAGCGCTCGCGGGAAGATGCAGAATAATAGATGGAAGATTCTCCGGGGTTAATGGCTCGTCATCGTAATAATCCTGCTCGCCATCGTATTCCGCATCGTCTTCATACACGTCGTTAGAGGTGGGCGCGATTTTTTCTTCTTTGATCATTGAAGAGTCACGCTGAGGTGCAGCAATGGCACTTGAAGACGTAGCTACAAAGTCATTTCGCACTGGGTCGGTCGTGGAACCGTCAACAGACACGCGGGCATCGGGAGCTAGCGCGACGTCTGTTCCCTCTTCTAACGCAGTAGAGTCAGCCGCCAAAACGTCATTCACCTCTCCAAGGAGCTCTTGCTTTCCTGTTTCATGAATATTACTTTCGCCGGATTTTGTATCGCTATGTGTCACTTCCTGTTCGTAAGTAGCGATCGAGGCTACTGAATCGGCAGGAAAATGAGCAGCTACCAGAGGGTCAACCGCTAAGGGCTCGTCGTCTGCTGCTGACGACTGTGGCAGATTGCGCTGTTCTGCGTCCAACAATCCAGGCGTTGCAGCACGCATCTCAAGCTCAGGAGTACGAGAGGAGGCATTCTGCACTTCTGAAGGTGGGTGGGAAAATATTGAGGCTTGCGCAGGAGCGACATCGACAGGTTCCGCTCGCGTGGGAGGGTCCATGTCAATCCTTTCTTCTTCTTCTTCGTACACATCAGCTGTGCCTTCTCCATCGCCCATAACTTCATCACCATCCCCGTCTTGCCGCTCTTCGTGCATGTGTTTGCCCCCCAGGTCTTCGTCCATTCGCTCGTCTTCCGACCACCGATCGATATCAATGTCCATTGTTAAGATAGATGGCCTGCCGATTGGGACTGGACGTATCACTGCCGGTGTCGTATTGTGTATAGCAGCGCAAACTAACAGAGTAGATTCAGGATGATTATTAGGAAACCTGGCGTCTGTACATACATTTCATTGTGCTTGTATCGACTGTGGCGGGGATAGTGGTGGCTCTGCTGCAGGAGGTGGTGGTGGCAACGGGAGTAATTAAAATTCCACGTAAGGTTTGATCTTGTTGAATACGTAAGAAGTGTTTCGGCGGCCGAGGGGCTGTTTGGCTCCCTATGTTTCTGGATTTCCACTCCTGCAAGCAAGTACGCCTACTAACCAGCACGCATGGCCCATGGACTCTTCCACGCCTATCCGCCCCCATCGAGAGCCTGCCTCCTCGAATGGCTCGCTGAAAACCTTGTCTATACCTCCCCATCTCTCACTATCCAGCCCATGAGCTCATCATCCGGCTACAGGATTGTTGCAGAAAGAGACATCGAAATTGGCGAACTGCGTAAGTTACTGGGCATGTGCAATTGTCACTGATTCCTCCTAGTGCTATCTTTACCAAAGCACTCTATCCTGTCGCACCAGACAGCCTCTCTCTCAGCTATTACTCATTTATCCTCAGCCTCGCATACCATCCTGAATCTTTCTCTTTGCCTACTCCATGAGATACGCCTGAGCGTCAATTCCAAGTTCTATGGCTATTTACAAAGCCTTCCACGGGACATGGGAGCAGGTCTCCCCCTTTTCTGGCAGACAGGAGAGGGTGTCGAAGTCGAAGATGGGGAGAGAGGATTACAATGGCTGAAAAGCACCGAGGCCGAAAAGGAATTACGCAAATCCGAAAGACAAGGTCTCTCACTGGTGGGCACAGTGTTCATGCGATTACTGTATCGTCCTCTCTGGCTGAATTATATTATCAATAGTCCGACGTTTATGCTTTCTATCTGCGCACGTCACACCTCCTTCCCCCCACCCCAACTGACCCATTGCCATCCCCCTTCCTAGCATTTGTTCATGCCTATACCCTTATCTCCACTCGTGCATTTCTAATCGATCTGTATCATCTCACTGCATTATGCCCCTTTGCGGATTTGTTAAATCACTCTGCTGTCCCCCATACATGTCTGGCTTCTGACGACTTCGTTTGTTATATTTGCGGGTCGTTAAACGTCTGCGAGCATGACTTATCCCGTCCGGATGGGCTAGATGAGAATGGAACACCTCGAAGACTGGCGCATTTGTCACAAATGGAGATAGCACGGCTGAAAAACGAAAATGACAACATCGAAATGCGTCTAGAAAGGCCAGTGAGAAAAGGTGAAGAGGTGTTTAATACATATGGAGATGTTGGCGACGGACGTTTGCTTGCAGAATATGGTTTCATCGGAGAAGAGTTTGCCGACAAGGGCCTTACCTGGGAAATGGAGGACATTTTCCCCAATTCTCGCGAACTTCATTTCAATATCACTGGGCAAGGTTGGGTGGACCTTTGCAAGCAACTTTCATCAGTCACATGCCATGGTGACGGATTGAGTAATTGGACTGAAGGCTTCGGAGACGTCGACGACGGTCTGCTATGCCCGCAAGAACCCAGCGATCCAGGCTTACTAAATCTTGATCAGTCTGCTAGGCTTTCAATCGTCATGTTTGCACTCTGTCATCTGCGTGTCGACCAGGGCGCCATACCGTCCGACGAACATCTCATCATCGAGTATTTTCAGTATGTTACGGCTGGCGTAGTACCAGAGCTGGCACGGAGCTGGACCGAATTGCAACAAACGGGCGTAATAAAAACTTATCAACCGTCAACTACGACCATACGGACGGCGAGGTTTGTCTATCAGCTGCTTCAGTCTAGATTGAATGCTATGTACAAACCACAGCTATCGCAGGCAGAACTCTTAGATTTTCGCGACGTAAGTAACGTCTGACATATGCCGGACTGAAATTATCCCAAGCTCATTCGCATCGCAGTCTTTGGACCCCATCAAGGATAAACGTCAGATCTTGGGGTTGACTCTAGCAATCAACGAGCGAGGGCTATTGCAGTCGGCATCGAATAAATGGCTACAGTTTCTGTCTGCATTTGAGGAGCAGTAGACGTCACGACACATTGGCGAATGGCACGCGATTGACAATGATGTGCTTTTCCTTGTTGGAGCGTAAAACTATGATGATCCTACATGCACACACATGATGATCCCTTCAAAAACAATCGTCGTCGCTATCGTCATTTCGAAACCGCCAACCACGATGATAGGTGCTATAACAGCGATTAGTTGATTGCGGCTAGGGAATGGTTTGCAACTCACCTAGTATCTCGCGATCTCCTCATACCCGCAATGCTGGCCATATTGAGGCTTGGGAATGCTTTCAGCTGTGATAATGAACACCACATCCTTGGACTTACTATCCCATTGAATCGTACGATGGTTCATTCATCTTGCTTTTGCCTTTTCCGCCAGTAGTGCCAGTAGGCCATTCATTTCGACACCAAACACACGTAACATCTTTTCCAGATTTTTTCTATAAGACATGAGCTGATGATCCAGTATCAAAGATACAATAAAAAACTTGGATATACGTACAGCGGTTACCGCCCACATCCTGAAACATTCAGCGTGTAAGGCTGCAAATTCAAAGTTGGCCAATCATCCCGTAAAGCCAGAAAAAAAAACCTACGACGGCCACATCCACTAAGGGAATCGTCATAAACCAGTTTTTCGTTGACATCATCCTGTTGAGTCATTTCCTCGTAGCATCTATATACAACAGGTCAAAATTTCGTTTTTCACCAAGCAAATATCACATACACCGGGCAATCTTCCCCAATCGCTTTGATTCTTTTCCCATCAAAGTGTTCATTGTCACCGGATGTTGAAGTAACTTGCTCAGGTAAATTTCCAGTCGCACGTAGATAAGCATCTCGCACACTAGGAGGAACGGCAACTGAACCAGTAGGTGCAGGAGGGGCATGTCGAAAAACCCACTGAACCTCGGCAGCCTGTTTAATGCGTTAGCACCATTTCGAGACATGCAAGTCAGAAACTGACTGTCAGGCCCTTTTGATACCAGATACTAGAATCTTCGGGCACTTTGAGTACTTTGAGGCTATCCGTCGTAGGTCAGCATGCAACATGTCATTATGCAGATAGTGGGGACTGACAAGACAAAAATGATATGCTTGCAAGGAGAGTTACCTTTGATGCAATCTGGACAATCACAATTGGGAAAGTTGCCGATGGTCACGGTCTGCCTGATATGTCAGTTACACGAATGAGAGCACCAAGAGACTTACATATACGTTGCCCGTGGAGCCGAGCTGGTGCAAAGTGACTGTGTAAGCTCTCTCTAAACGGCAAGGTCAGGTAACATACAACTTTGAAGAAATCCACTTGATTAGGCGCATTGGCGTAAGGCACACGTTCAATCATAAACATGCGTTGAGACATCGCACGATCGCCTAAAATAAACATACTTGCTCAGTAAAGACAAATACGCCGAAAGAACCTACATCTGTCCATAATTGTTTTCGGACAATGGCTACGCCCTCTGTAACATTGTTAGACCAGCATATACATAAAAAATGAAATAGGAGTCGCTGACCTTGCCGGCCGTTTATACATCGGGTCAACCTTCGCCTTTTTGGCTCGTTTATGCACTGATGTAGCAGGCTGTGAAGGAATGACCGTAGATTTATCAAGGGTAGACAGTGAATGAGGACTCTTTTTCTGGTATTGCTGCCGTTGGCGTCCTTTCGTATCCATTTGCATTTGTTGCGTGACGATAGCGTCTGACTGTTGTCGCAGTTGAGCTTGGTACGCCTCAAATCTCGCCTCGCCATCTGACTGGGTCTTCATTCCATGTTTCCGCTTGATTCGACCCGCTTCAATGGCCTTGATGGTGTTGTCTGTATCATGGGGCTGCCCTCTTTTTCGGGAAGAAGATGAGGCAACCTGTGACGAGCCCATCTGGTCAACGTGGGCGACGGGCTTGTGGTCTGCGCTTTTGAGGTCTGTGTTTTCCTTCTTGACTGACTTGCGCATTTTCACATCCTGTCTAGCCGTTTTTTCGGCTACATCGTACTGAGAATGTTTGGAATTAACCTCTTTCCTTTTATAGGATGGAGCGTTTCCCCTTTCGATCCCAATCGATATTGATGGCGATTCCAAGACGCTAGGCGTGATTATGCGGGTGGAACTACCAGCTATAGAAGATGCTGCTCGGTAATTAGGAGCCGTGGATGATTGTCTTATAATATCAGAGTCATTAAGATGATTTCTTATCGTCGAAGATCGCCGTGATGATGCAGAATGAGAGGTGACAATGGTGGATGTGCTAGGAGCGGCGAATGAGAGGCCATCACCACTATCCTCATCGAAAATAGCGGAGGGCGATGGCAGGCGAAGCTCTGGTCTGGAAGACATGAATGGCCGTACAAATAGTGCGAAGAAGGCAGATGTGGTCAAGGGCTTGCTGATACATGCGAACGAATTATAATAGTACGCTTGCTGCTGAAAGGCTCTCGAGATGAAATGGTCCAAGCTTGAAGTTATGACGCAATGGAATTTCAACTGGTGTACGATATTATGACTACTCATACTGGTAGGATGACCGCGAAATATGGCAGTTTTGTTCATTTCGCTTCGAATTCCGATCCTACCATGTTTTTACGGGGTATAGTTGATATGCTTTGTGATTAACAAACTGAATGATCACTCCCGCCAGAAGGTATTGTTTTCTGTAATCCGACGTATTCGTTCTCATCGTCCGCCATTACTTCAAGTACTTCCATTCGCTGCCTGCCTGATTTCTTCGTCCATAACTTTCGATCACGCCTTGCAGTTGTGTCCTGGATGTCCTTCGTCTCCTGATGAGTATCGAGACATTACTCAAACGTCTCGATCCGACGATCATGCCCATCCGCGTCTCTGAAAACCTCGTCGGAATGACCACGTGTCAGAATAGCCGGCCGTCACTTCCTCTGTGGCAGACGCGCTAGCTCAAAGGATGCCTTCCCTGTGGCCAGTAGTACGAGCCCACCGCCTGTGATTGGAACGAATGCCGGTGGTGTTGATAGAGCTCTGCTGTTTTTGGAATAGGCGATGATGACGGTCAGGAGGTAGCGGGAATGATGTGCGGCAGACGAGAATTCATTTTCACAGGTCCCACCGTACAACATCCCTGCTATAAAACCAAAGATCCTCCTCTCGTCTTCCTGAACTCACTCCCTAAATCTGGCCCGGGCCCAACTACGTTCTGCGGCCTTGTCCAGATCTTATCTCTCTTGGATCTCCAGAGAACCGATCTATGACAACGTCGCCCTCAATCGCCCCTCATTACGATACACTGTTCCTCCCCTACATTAATCGCGTGTCCAGTACATCGCTATTACGCATCTCCACAACGTCAGTAAACCCCGTCAATATGCCCTCACAGCTCGACACTTCAGTAATAGCTCTCATTATCGAGCATTTGGCAGTACTTGCGCCATCAACGGCCCTTTTGATAAGTCGACAGTCATACGCCCAATCTGTAGAAGCGGTTTATCGCGACGCCACCCTTCATACCAAGTCCTCAGTCGATAGCTTCATGATGGGTGTTTTGGATCCTGTCGGATGCAAGCGTATGGCTCTACGTCACGTTAGAAGCATTACCCTCTACGATGGCACATGCCTTGAATCGATCCTCGCACACGAGTCCTCAAAGGAACTTCTGCCTGGTCTGCAGGCTTTGATCATCCAAATACCGAACGAACGAGAGTCACCTCATATCACGACTTTACAGTTCACCTTTCCAAACCGGCCATTTGATACCTGCCTTATCACAATCTTCGATGCTAGACCAGAACCACGACTGGCAAAAACAGCTGCTTCTGTCGTCTACGCTTTGATAGAGCGAAGCTTTGCTCGACAATTTACGTTTGATGTTAGAACCTTGGATGTCAGGAACTCCGTAACGATACTTGACCGTATGGTAAAGCTGAAGATGCTTGGTGATCGCAATTGCTTGGCTGATACGCTAGTCATCGAGAGAATCATCTTCGCGATGGTCTTCTACCGAGATAATGAAATTTTTGAACAGGAGCTATTACAATGTGCGCATTGTCGTACAAAGCTTGAGAGTGCCATTTGGCAGCAAAGTGGGCAGAAAATGAAGATCGCAAACGAATATCATATAAATCTACTCTGAATTAATCAGTAACTGTACGTTTGGTAGATTATTCGGTGGAAACGTTGTCTAACCACTGCTACTGTCCCCATCGTGTTGAAGACCACCGTAGGAGAGCATTTTCTGTTGTTGTGGACAACGTGAAGTCGTCGCCATCAATCTAATCATCATCTTACCCTGGGCAAGGATATGTAAGATTGGGGAGCTACTATGAAGTAACAAAACAGTAACTTGCAATAATGTATTGTAGATCTCCCGCCCTTGTCCATAGCTGCTGGAGTCAGATCAAGTCAGTTGAAAAAGAAAACCGCAGCGGTTCAAATGGTATAACGTCCGTCCGTCGTACGTAGAGCAGATATATAGTCAGTTGTACATACGTAATTCGTTTTCCGCGTTGTTTGTTTGTTGTTGCCGTCGGGGTTCAAATACTCGGAGGTCCCCGCTTGGACTGTAAATAACCATCATAATCACCGTTTATTACATTTACGACGTAACTTGTCGGGCCGCGAGAACGAATTCCTACTACGTATGGCTGTCAATCTCTTCTCATTCTTTCCGCCATCCAGTTCCTCCAACAGTTTTCATCGGGTACATCAATAGAACATCTTCCATAGCTGGCATGCGTACGGAAGCATAAACATGGCAACAACACCTGTTTCCACGGATCTTGGGCCAGTAACGGCCAGCGTCACGGCCACTCTTTTCGACGTCATTGCCACTTCAATCTCTTCAGTCTCGGTCGGCGAAACACCCTATGAAACACAAACTCTAGCTGGGTCAAATGACACTACCCTGTTTGATGGAGGTATGGGAATGCCAGACACGGCATCCGGGGATAGCGAGGGAAGCTACATTCTAGTACGTAGCCGAGAAAACAATGAAGCTACGCAGATTCTGACGGTCACGTCCATGGTGATGCAGAATACATTTATTGGCCTTTTTATAGTCCTTGCATCCTCCGTATTCAATGCCCTAGGGTTGAATATGACCAAATTAGATCATGTGAGGCAGCAAAGCATTCCAAAAGGGCAGAGGAAGAAGGAATACTTGCGGTTGCTTTGGTTATCGGGAATGGGAATGTACATGTGGGTATTTTTGTCCTAGAGCGTAGTATTGCGGCATGAGCTGAAGATCAATGACAGAGCTTCACAAGTTTGTATGCCAAGACTAAAAAATCGACACACTGAGCTGCGACTGATGCATTGCAGTTGGATCGCCATTAGCACTTCGCTACCTTCGTCCTGACTGGGTCGCGCCCTTGGGCTCGTCATCCCTCGTTTTCAACTTTCTCTTCGCCTACTGGCTTGTCGGTACTCGTAAATTTTGTTCTATTTCTGGTGACTGTACGTATGAGCAGAGCTGACATGATGTATTCCAGCGGTCACTACTTCTGATATAAGAGGAACGGCAGTGATCATACTGGGTGTCATTCTGATTATCGTCTTTTCCAGTATCAATCATGGGCTGCAGCAAAGTCTTAGTATCGAGCGGTATGTGTCTCGAATCGGTCACCATCGAC
>NC_006684.1:822500-835000 GCF_000091045.1 Cryptococcus deneoformans JEC21
TGCTTAAAAAAATGTTTGGCTGATTGGATCTTGAAGGTTCGCGTGCATGGGAATGCTTGAGGGGGTTCACAATGTGTAGTGTATTATTGTGGATCTTGTGCAATGACTGGATCTTTTGGTGACAATTCATACCCACACTGCTATAATTGTGATTATCCGGATTTGATACCATGAAGTATTAATTGCATACATGCGCGAATCGCTCGACAGTCGTTCGTTATGATCGTCTTACTTGCCCTTTATACGAGGTCAGATATTGTCTTTGTGACTTTCTACTAGATACCAAGAAGTAGTACACAAGAAATAATGCCCATGATAAACTTCGTGACACTATATATTGTGTATATTCCTTGTTGCTTCTTGTGTGATGGTGTTACCCACCATCAGTATCAGCGGGATACGAATGGTTGTAATGACCGTAGCAGCGAAGCATGGAGTACAGTTAGTTGTTTACTGCTGCGGCTACTGAATGCTGGACCAACCCTCACTGTTGTCCTGAATCGTATCCATAAATAAAAGACGAGAAATGACGGACAACAATCAACGTAAATCAACATAATCAACGATCGCAACAAATGACTAACCATAAATTACTGTGAATCAATAAGCAGGAACGAAGACATGAGCAAAAAAAAGGAAGAGGGTACTAGTGTATATATTACCCAGTCTAGCTATAGTTCGGTCTCCGGCGTGCCTCTTCGACTTGGCCAAAGAACCAAACTCACCAGTGGTTCTTCCGTTACGATGACGTCTTTAACGTCGTTCTCTTTCTGCGACGGCAAAATATCGAGAATATAATAATCTAATCATCATTGTAGTATCCAGTTATCACCCCCCATCTACTGCCTATCGTTATCGTACCGGCCTGCCACACGCCTGGTTTTTCGATATCATCAATTTATTTACCGATAGCCAGCTAGGCCAACGTAAATAAAATATGCTGGGAGCCATAACTTGTACACTGCTTGTTGATGAGTATCAATGTAAAAAAAAAGGGAAAAAAAATCAATCAATGCTGCATCACACTACCATTAGGGGGAGGGTCGTACTTGTAAATCTTTAAAGATCGTATCTCAGACGTCCAATCAAACTAGCTACAAATGTTCAATGATCATTCCCATTTTAGCTTGTTCTGTTTTCAAACAATAAAAAGGTCTTCACTGTCCAATGTTACGTTGCTAAGCAACAGCAGCGAAAGCGGCGGCTACAATACCGACGAGGGAAGCAGCGACACCGGCGTTGCCCTTGGTGAGAAGGGCTCCGGAGTCGCTAGAGGAAGAAGAGGAAGAAGCGGAGGCAGAAGAACCAGAGGCGGTTGTGGAAGCAGAAGAGCCAGAAGAGCCTGATGAGGCAGAAGAGCCAGAGGCAGTTGTGGAAGCAGAAGAGTCACCGGAAGAAGAGCCAGCAGCGCTATTTCCAGCACGATGTTATTTGTCAGCGGAGTCACCCCCGCCGCTATAGTTGAAAAAGACATACGCAGTGGCAGATGAGGAAGAGCTAGAAGTCAAACAGGAAGAGCTGGAGCCTTCCTGGATGACGACGGGGGAAGAGTAAGCGATATTGCCGCTGCCATCGGTGACCCTGATGGTTCTGCAGGCGCAAGGAATGCATGTCAGCGCAGTCCCTCTCAGCACGGCGTGATGGGCGAAGGACATTTGGAAATTATAAAGTCTGCGATAGGAGACTTGGAAAGAAAAAAGCTCAAACTTACATGTTGGTGCCCGAAGCAAGGTTGACTGTCCAAGTGTACGACTCGGTGTCAACAGTGTCGATGTTCTCGAGCTATAAGGCATAGTATCGCTGTCAGTTATATATATGCACCGACTTGAGATTTGTAGACCCACAGCAGTGGCAGAAACTTGGCCACCAGGAAGGACGGCAAGATAGTAAGGAGTGGAAGAGCCACCACTCCATGAAAGAGCGGCTGGCTGGCATTCAATGAGAGAAGCCTAAAGTAATAGTTGTCAGTTGAGCTAATATAGTTGCGGGAAAGGGCAAAAGGCATACGGGAGTGTTGATGGAAAGAGCTGCATTGACAGTGCCAGCGAGGGCGACGACGATAGCGGCCTTGGTGAACATGATCAAAGGTATGTGGTGCAGGTGGCCTTGCTTGTTCTGGTATAGAGCTGTAAGGTATTTGGGCTGAGAGATAATTGAGAAGATACATGTGGCTATATATATATTCTCTGTGAATTGTTCTCACCAGCCAATGAACGATATGGTCATCCCGTCTGTACCGGAAGGCAACGACTTTGTTGTGCCCCACGTCATACAACCGGAATGCTCGCAAGCAGGCACCAGGGAAGTGTAATTGTACGCAGGCGATCGCAGGCGGGGATCAAAGGGATACGGGCATTCATGCTTTGGGCTTTGTATAGTGAGTTTCTGCAAAGTGTCCTGAAGTGGGCTTTATTATCCCGTGGGTCTGTCATCTGGCATTCGGCGGAGGGAAATTAAATGCCCAGGCAGTGCCGAGCGAAAAGACTGTGGAAGGTGGAGGTGGAGGCTCGCCGCAGGGGCCGCAGGGCGAATTTTGTAAATCAAAAAGACGCGTCGTCGCGTGGGTTGGCGTACCTGCGGGTCCGTACTCCTGTGGCTGTGCCCGCTGCGCTGTATGGGCAGAGGCAGCTGCCAATGCTACGTAGGCTGTATGTCATCATGCATGCTCTATGCCATAATATGCGCGATGCATCTCCAGCACCTGATACGTCCGACTATGAAGATATATATATAAATGGATTAGGTTATCACTACATGCACGCACTACGCAGCACAAAGCCGATATCAGCTATCAGCCAGCTCGGCCCTGTTCCACTGCGCTCTGCGCCCTGTGCTCGCTTTCGGTGGTGTCGTGCTTCGCCTTAAGCGCTGTGCCGCAATGGTGAATCGTAAATAGCAGATGCAGACTGCAGAAAGCTGTAACAGTATATAAGAGACGCTGCTGGAATGCGGCCGGCAGTGGCAGACAGTCTCCATCCATAGAGGCTCGCTGACCTTTGCAAACCCCGCAACTACCCAGCACCGCCTCCTATGCCACTGGACATTCCTTTTTAGCTTGGAGAAGCCCTAAGATCCAGCGTGACGAGCCTGCTGGCCATAAGGAGAAGAAGAGCGCATGGAAGCGCGCAACGAAAGTGTCTCACACAAAATTTGAGCCTGAAGAAGAATGTGAAGGATGACAGCAATATATCTTCACAGTGTCCTCTTGAAGGGTGAAAAGTCACCAGAACATCATCTGGCTTGCCAGGGAAGAGAATTTGGATAGATGCTAAAGTTGAACAAGTGGCTAACCTATACAAAGTTGGGCGGGAAAAGACAAGTCTTGGATCTGCAAATATCATGTGAATCGGGCAAGTCTACCGATTGCTGATCATCTACTGCAGAGAAGGAAGGCTACATGAAACGTTGTTTGAACTAAGCGGGAATCGTCATACTTTTATCATACTTGATCAACGTCCTAAATAGGCCTTGGACGTGAGTTGGCTTATGCCGAATCATGCTCTTGCTGAATTTCGCTGTCTAGATTGGTACGGGATCCGGCTTGTGGCCTATATCACAAGCTATAGCATGACCGAAGATTATTATAGTAGGCCTGGATCTAGCTCCATGCCAAGTAGACTTGCCCAGCCTGGCCAAGGCTGAACGAACAGCCAGGAAGTCAACAACCACTGAATCGGCACAAGGCCAACAACTATGGGAGAGCATAAAAGTTGGCACCACTTGGCAGAGAGCGGACTTGTAAGTGCACGACCGATTAATTACCAACTGGTTATCGACCGAAATTGACCGACGGGCTCTTATAGTCTTGCATGGACTTCCATATGATTCGGGCGTCTTTGATTTTATCCATATCCGCCTCATCGGGCTAAGCATTCCCGAGTCAAAATGGGTCAAATAACTGGAGGAAGCTGCTCGTGTCCTGAGACCAGATGGCAAGCTGGAGATTGTTGAGTGCTTTTCCTGCGGCAACCCCAACTTCATTGCAAAACTCGTTTTACTCCGTGTTGCAGGCAGATTTTATCCAATTTTTACCTGTCTTCCCCATCCAGATCAGCCTACCTTCTGTTGGAACCCAAGGAGTGGCAGATCCAGTCTTTGTCAAGTCATGGCAGGGGGAAGATATACCAGGCGCTCTTCAAGACGCCATACTAATTTGGGCAAAAAGTGCGCTCGGGTACAAGGGAACAGGTATTGTGAAAAAGTATTAGAAGGGATGTTGTTTTTGGAAAAAGTGATGAAATAGTTGGAAGAAGCTGGTAAGAGCGAGAGCAAGTGGACGTTTGAAAAGAATCAAGACTGCAAGGTCGAAGATTCGGCGACAGCCACAAAGTTTCTCTCTGGGCCTGGGTGTGTACAAGGAAGGAGTTGTAGTCTTTCTGTGGCTACGATATTAAAAACTCGATGGAAAGTGTGCGATTCAATCTCCAATTCGTACGAGTCTGAGAGAAATTTTACATTTATGTAAGATGAAACAACAACAGCTAATCTCAGAAACGACAGGAACCAATTACTCATAATGAACAGCTTCGACATAGGGATTGAATCTGACCGATCGACTTGTGGAGGACGGAACATCACTGAATGATGTTGATGAAGTCAACGGTGATTCAACATATGAGCTGCTTTGAGACGTTGGGGAACTGGGTGCCCACCAGCTACTGTCAGAATATAGCGAATGATCCGGGTATTGAGATGTCACAGATTCAGTTGATGGAGTCCGGGAAGCTGCCGATTGGCTTGTATGACGGCTGTAAGTGGGAGCATTTCGTCCTAAGAGCGTAGATATGCGTGCATCCTCTGACATTCCGGATAATGCAGATATGGCTTTGAAAAGGATGTGATCCGCATCGGCGAGAATACCGGGGGTGACTTCCCGCGTACCACTGGAGAGCATCCTATCGGTCATATATGTACCTATCCGAGTTGAAAAATATGTCGTCAAGTCTGGATCCGAATCAATGCCGTCTATTGACCCCGAAACGGGACAGTAAGCCTATTTTTGGCCTTGGTAGGATAAAGTACAGGTAAACTCACGTCTGCGGCACATTTGGCTGCCCAAGGATCGGACATCATTCAACAGTTCTTTTCCATCGGAAAGACTTGATATATCGGACTGCAAGCCGAACGTATCTGTAGATGCCACCCGTTCGCTCAACCATTCATTCAAAGAGTGGCCCTTCCACGCGCTTACATCCACCCCAGATCCAGCCTCAGTCGTAGTGGGGACTTCCGTATCGTCTACAAGCACTGTCCTAGATCGACTTGTGTCACCCTCGGACTCATATTTGGACGGCAGGACGCTATTAATGATAAGATCATCGAGGCCAAAACCTATCAAGGCCCGAGACTCTTCAGTACCGTCATTCCCGGATTGTAACAAGTAGGGGGCGAGTTCGTTAGCCTCTGTTCGGCTGAATATCAAGGACCCGTCGTCCTGACGGTCTTTTCAGAATAAAAGATGCCATGTCAATAACAGATTTTTGTAAAACTTTGTGATCCACCCACATCGTCTTTGAATAAACGAAGAAATGTTTTCAAAAGCGGTAAGAGGTTTATCCAGACCAGATAGACCATTGGTACTTGTGCAATAATCGTGCACGCTGACATCTTGAAATACTCTTTGTCCGTCATCTCCCGGAGTCGGTGGTCCCCCTGAGACAAGTAATGGTCCAGAGTAAGAAAGTGACGATTTACTTGCAATGTCAAGTAAGCTATAAAAGTGTGCCCTTTGTCAATCTTTGTTGAATCATCCATTCATGCCAGTCCAGCCTTACTGACCTGGGTCCTGCACCACTTGACGGCTGCGCATGAGACTGCGACACAGAAGATGGAGTTGGCGATGAAGAAGCTTGAGAATATTGTGTCGATCCTGACGACTGTGGTCGTCGTAGGATGCCTCTGGGTGCTGTAGGAGCTGTCGATGAATTTGACGTAGTTTGATCAGCTGTCAACCTATTCACATCAATGTTGATAACATTATCTGAAAATTCCGACAAGATTAGTGCCCGCAGAAACCTAAGAAGTCCTCAACACTGACTAATATCTCTGGTGATAATTACCGAATGTGCAGGTCCATCGTCTCCTGTACTAATGATTGCTACTCCTTCCTCCAGGTTAATTTGCCTAATGTCTATGTCGAAGGAAGTACAACCTTCAGGTGTTCTCGTGACATTGCAGCTGCTAGCACCATTTGTGCTTTCAATGGCATTGGCGGGCATCCTTCTAGAAGAAGCAGAGGAAGATACTGCATTTGTAGGCTCGACAGATGGAGTGGTTACAGACGATGGTGTAGGGGTCTCAGTGGCGATTTGGGTGCCCAATGAGCTGTTAGTGGTGGTAGTAGAATCATCGCTTGTCAGGTAGGAAGGGAAAGATACGTTCCTTCCGTAAACAGGCTCTGCGGGTGGTGAGGGTACTTGTAATTATCAGGGGCCGGTTAACAGATTGTGACAGCAGGGTTCTCAAGATACTTACCCTTGATAGAATCTCCTAGATTACTCATCGTGTTAGCAAGCCAGTTTCTCGCCCCTCCTAAACTATCCAGCGTTGAGTTTCTCGCATGTTTAAACTTATCCGCTAATAAAGAAGATATTGTGGGAACTGAAGTGGTGCCGGTCGAGGACCCTGGAGCAGTCCTCCAATGGTGGGGTATGTAGCTCCCTGTTGACAGGTCCGGGATCGACGACATTGAATTGGTGCAGACAACCTGGTAGGGAGACAGAACGTAGCTGTGAGTAAATGCTTCGTCAAGGGATGTGCTGCGCCTCTGATCAAATGAGGTTGTGAATGTTGTTAGTGGCTATACTATTCTTTGGGAGTAAGTAATGGAAGTCAAGGATCGCTATAATAATGACGGTGATGATGGTGGCAGGTGGAATAAACAAGCGAAATTGGTAAAAAGACGAATAAGAGGTTGTGTTTTAGGGAACTATTGGGGGTGCAAAGGTGTAGGACTAGAAAGACATCAGCGGGGATACGGACGGTCTTCCTTATTTATGCCTTTCTGCGTGAGTATACTGGTTGTATACCAGCTCTGGTTTTCATCATCATGTAAGATGCACTGGCCTACAAAGGATATATCAAGGAGGTCAAAAAAGAAGGAAGAAAGGATCTTGCTTCACCTCGAAACTTGTTTGGTTCAGTTGGATTTCTTGCAAAAGAAGTACTTATTTATTTTACTTGGGCTGTTTGTTTGTCTGTTTGTCTGTCTGTATAAAGAACTACTGCTAAGGTCGGCTTACCACATATAGTATTTGATATTCGCCATTAGTAGTACGGTTCTCATCACGAATGTATAAACAGATCGAGTCTAAGTCATTTCTTTGATGAAGTATCATACTGCTGGACGTTGTGGTTATATTTGATTTACATGACCATATCCATGAGTTACAAGAATCGATTGCGCAATGGGATGGACGTTTGAGTACACATATGTACCGCCATCAAGAATGTTTCCAGGCGTTCTTTCCTTATCATTTGTTGACCGATTTCGAATACGGAGCAGTTAATTCCAGTTTGAGGCTGGCGATGGCCTGTTCTAGGGAGGGAGGTTCATTATGGACTTCGTTCTTCGGCACACCACCGTGGCCGGATGCGGCTGCTTCGGCATCCCGGGCTTCCCGTTCAGCACGTCGCTTCCTGGCAGATGTGAAGTCCGGTGCAGGAAGGTTAAAGAAAACCCAAGGCTAAATTTTGATGTCAGTTATAGCCATTGCAATTGGGTTGCTAGAACACTAACTGGTACACAAGCAGCAACAGCTCGTCTCATACCGGTTGACAGGCATTGGAGACCGATTTGATAGGCAGCGTTCATCCACCCGAAACCTTCTCTCGGCACGTATCGGAAATCAGTACCTTGATTACCACTTGAAAGGCGGGGTCAGCTTCCAAGTGAATCGGATGCGAGTCTATTCACTCACTATTCCGCATCTACCATGTGGCTAAGTTCAACAACGTCAAACTTTTCCGGAACGATACCATTGAAATCCATGAACGATAGAGTCATCCTATAAGTCTAGTGTTAGTATGTTTAACACATCCAAACTCAACAACTCACATATAGATCCACCTGTACGCCAGCCTGGATGCATCGTCTACAAATCCGTAACGTTCAAGCCCGACCCATGCCATGATTTGATGAGGAGGCCAACCGTAAGGATAGTCTGATCACTGATAGTCAGCACGTGCCAGACAAACCCCAGAGGTACCCACCCCATTGACGATTGGGTCTGTCCAACGAGATTACGCCACGCGATTCTTCAGTTCCAGATACAAGACCACCAGCAACTTCGAATTTGGGTAAGGCGTTGCGGCTGTAAAACTTGTGAGTCGCGACGCTTCATTCACAACGAACAATATTTGCTACTTACACAAGCTTCAAAGCCTGTTCCTCCGAGGCAGAGCCTGCCCACAAAGGCCAGAGCGTAGTGACGGACTCATATCGCGTCTGCTTCCTGAGCTTGGTGTCATAGTCAAAGTACATTCCCTGTCCATCATTCCAACAAAGCTCATCCATGGTTGCCTTGCGTTTAGCTGCCCGTTCAAACCAGTGCCTGCTTGTCTGAGGAGTTTTGGTCGAGAGCTGGTAAGTGGCGCCAGCCTTGAAGGCCTCGGCGGTGATAGGCCAGGGAGACAATTCAAACTCTTCGTCCAGGTAGAGTTCGTCGTCAAAGGCTACTTGGATAGCCGAAGCAATATCGAATTCATACTGCATTGTCCGGTTAGCGTCTGTGTGTCAATCATAGTAATAGCTCACCTTGTATAAGAGCGAGTTCAAGTCGACAGTCGCCAAGTCTGCACACTTTCTGTCGAGTCTGTATGAGGTATCATGTCCCGACTCTCGTACTCCTCGGTCATGCAAGAAATACTCGTCAAGCTCAGGTTCTTTGATTGTCCCGTCGTTGTAACCATCAATGTACTCATTCACAGAGATCCCAATCTTCTGAGCATACGGCTGAAGGATGTGAGTGAAATGACTGGCTTCAGTCTCAGGGGGAATACCTAGGCCAGAAGGGCGGTAGCGAGATAAGCCAGTGACAAGGTCGAGCGAGGGCTCTTGCATCCAGTACCGGTGGTACTCTTTGATAGCGGCCTGGATGGTACGTTTGAGCCATGCTTTGTTTTCGGCTGGCTTGCTGCGATCAAGCTGGTTGTAGATCTGAAGGGCGAAGTCTGTAAGGAAAGGAGGCTGAGATCGACAGAGATAGTATGATCGGTTACCATTGAGAACTTTGTTGTAATATTTAATTTCGAAAATACAGTGCTCGACGATACTCTTGGCCAAGTCGACCCGACCGTCTACCAAGAGGCCCAGGGCCATAAAGTACTGCACATGATTAGATGCTAATTTTACAAGTCCGATGTATTACTTACGCTGTCCCAACCATACTTCTCATTGAATCTTGCACCGGGAACGATAAATGGCAGAGCCTCTAGGTGAGACTTGCCGTCTGCGTCAACCTTTTTATCCATTGCAAGAGCGAGAATGCCTGGTTTATCGTTGAGAGTCTTGACAAAAGCTGGATTGTCACATTCTTTGGGAAGGATATCGACCTCGAGTTTGAGGTTGGGTTTCTCTTTCGCTCTGCGTTGATGTGTCAGCGTATCATACCGCTAGGGATTTGAGAGAAGAAGCACATTTGACGATAATGCTCGGCCATTTCATCCTCTCCATGTGGGATATAAATCCTGGCTCGCATGTGCTGGCTTCTATTCTTGGGATCCGCGCAAGCGATTTCAAGACCCTCTGCGTCGATGCGTCGAGTGAGGCTGTTCCAGAATGAGTTCTTGATCATTCTAGAGAGACGGTCCACAGGATTCTCGGCAAGACGAGCTTCATCCAAGACAATGCGCTTGCGTCCATAGTCTCGGGCAAGTGCGAGTTCCTGAAGAAGATTCGATAACATATATGTGCCCTAACCCCAGCTCATTTCAGCAATTATTATTATCAAACGGCAAAGATATTTGGACGTACCCGGATATCAAAGGTTTTATGGGCATTAGAACTCGCCGTACCCAATGAAAGAAGTTTGGGACCCGAATCATAGATAGAAATTTGGAAGCTGTACGAGTCAGATTGGATTCGAACATGATGTGACTCACTTGTTATCCGTGTCTTCTTGCTCCAACACGAGTCTCATTGTTTCCTCGACATCAATTAAATAGCGCCTGGGAGCAGACGGGGTACTCTCGTCTTCATTATCAGCATACGCCATTAACGTAGTACTCACCATGCGAAAGTCGGCGATTTCTAGAGATTTTCTCACCGCCCATTTGCATAGGCCGACGCTTGAATTCACCCTCGACACCGACCTATTGTGGATCAGTTGGTTCGTCCAGGAACAGGACACGAGACTTACATTGCTGAATGTTCGTGCCCTACTGGTTACCTGTGCTCCGCCATAATACTCATTAGGTTCCGCATTGATATCTGGCAATCTTGTCTCAAGCTGTCCAAGTTTGCCCAACCTCGACACATTATTGGGTGGGCTCTTTGGCTTTGTAGGGACTTGACTCTCATGAAGAGCTTGGGTGAGAAGTTCTGCCTTATCGCCAGCATGGGCAAGCGGGTCGAGTTCATGATCTGTGGGAGTAGTCGCCGCTGAAGGGGTGGTCGAAGGTGGAACATCATTTTCGATGAAAAGAAGATTCTTTGGGACCGGCAGCTGGTCAAGTAAAAGAATCAGTCTGTGTTGTTGGAATGTGCATCTTGCAGAAAAAAAAAAAAATTACCTTGGCCTTCTCGAGGGGCTGGGAAGACATGTTGGCTATTGGTATATGAAATTCGTTGATAGCGGAAAGGTCGTCACTCCAGTCTAGTAGGAGCTGCTTGGGAGAACGAAGTTGGAGTGAAGGAGATAAGTGGTAAGTTCTAGGGCTCGTTGGGAATGGCTTGATCTTTGGGCGCGGGCGAAAGTGAACAGACGGGTCATCGTTAGCTCGAAACGAAACAAGGGCATGGGAATCAGATACTGCGCGCTGTAAGGGCATGGCAGAAGGTTTTATTTTTGGGATTGGATAAGGTTTTTCTGGGGTGCGGATGGAGTCGAAGGGGTATGCACCCGCCCAACAGCGGTTAATATAGCTGGCTGAGCGCCAAAAGAGGCGAAGAGGAGAGGCACAGAAGGTGCCAGCGTAGGCGAAAGAAGCCCAGAGCAGTTGGCAAACGACTGGCGAAGCCCACGGGAGAAAGGATGCTTCCGAGGATCGTGGATCAGGGAGATGAAAAGAGGGACTCACTTGGGGGTTGTGGGTGACGGAAGGGTGGGGAATCCAAGTGAATTGAATGGAGCAGTAATGATAGGCTGGGCTGAGTCACGAGACGGCGGCGGTCGGCTGGTGCGTGGATCCTTTATTTGTGGCGAAGAAAGGGACGCTGTGGTCTGGGAATGTATGTAAGAGAACAGGTATACGTATGAATCTATGCGCTATGTACGAATATATATACCAGGCTGGCAACGACCCTTGGAGCGGGCGAAACGAACCTCCATTCGGCTTCGGACGCTGCTGCCTATGAGCTATGATGCAATACACACCCTTCTCGCTCTCCACAAACACCCCATATCCACACATCCCATGTTCACTTCGTATGCACATTTCCACCACATGTCTGCATACTTCCCCCATGGCATCCCCCTTCTCTCACTTCCTCGTCTTTCCCGGGAAGCAAATCATGCATTGGATCGCGAGCGACGGTCTGCTGCCGACCGCTGGCGTCACATGCTGTGTCCATCACTCGCCAGCGACCTCGGGAATGCAGATAGGCCGTTTCTCCGCACGGCGTGCAGCACTTGAACGCTGCATGGCGATCCGCAGAGACGTGCAGCAGTTTGACTAGCGTTGTCTGGGTGTGATGAAAGGAGGCACGTTTCCGTGACAGCCGGAGCGGCGCCAGGCAGCGGCACACCTCACCCACTGATTATCGCGCTGTTATCGGATGTCAAACCCGTAAACATCAGACGGATCATCGGCCGCCACTGTGTCCCCCCTGCCCCAAGCGCACCCCGTCTTCCGTCCCTTGGGCCATTCACACCCGTGCCGCTCGCCTTGTCTGCCCTGTGCGTTCGCCACTGCCATGCCTCTTCACAATCCCATCTGGTACGTTGTCGTAGTTCGGGCGATCATTTCTTCAGCCGATCATGGTCAGCAATGCTCATCCTCGGACGCAGGGAGGTCATCGAACCTCATCTTGTCCGCCACAATCTATACACCGTCAAAGATCCCAGTGAGTCACTCATAAGACCCAGCGTCATGTCATTATGCTCATTCGCTTCTGGCTGTTGAAGCCTACGGCCGCTATCTTCTCCCCCATCACCCGCCTCATCTTGAATTGGTTAATGATCCCGCCGTTTCCCATAACTATCGTCGAGTTTTTCTACGGCCATTCAACTCGTTCCGGTCGTATCATGAAGCCTATGACACAACGCAGATCATTCATGCCGAGAACATCTCACTCATTCCCGAAGAACTTGATTCTGGCGTCAAACGCGGGGGGAGATGGG